>NW_027401703.1:0-3932 GCF_003265705.2 Callorhinus ursinus
AGAATGGAATACAGGCACTCGAACAAGAGCCTGCCCATAAGTATTCGCAGCAGCACTCTTGGCAATAACCGAAAGGTGAAGACAACCCACAGGTGCCTCCACAGGTGAATGGATAAACACAGCGTGGTGTGTTCATACGATGGAATTCATTCAGCCATGACAGGAATGAAGTACTGATACACGCTACCATGTGGGTGAACCTTGAAAACATTATACTCAGTGGAAGAAACTAGCCCCCAAATACCACATACGGTATGATCCCACATGTATGAGAGATTCATCACAGATAAATGACAGGTGTCAGATTGGTGGTTGCCAGGGAGCAGGGGGAGTGGGGAATGGCCGGGGACTGCCTGCTCAGCTGGGATCAGGTGCCGGGAGCAGTGGGTCGGCCCTTGCCCCTGTCGGGCAGCTCAGGACCAACCTGCATGGGGCACGTGGTGAAGGGCATGCAGGATCCTTGGACTGAATCCTCCCATAGCCATTACCCCCATGTAGCCGGTCCCATCACCATCCCAAGTTTTGTCATCCATGAAATGGCCAGGGGAGGAAAGCCGTTCGTGGGTTCAAGAACCTTATCCAAGTGCAGAACCGGATCTAGATCATCTCTGGAGGGGTTTCAACTCTAGCACCTGCCCCAGAGCTCGAGCCAGGTCCAACAGCGATGCGAGCCACAGGTCCCAAGACTGGGGCAGCTGCAGCTTCAGCTCTCGTGCCAGCTCTGGGATCAGAGCCCGGTGTGGAGCCTGAGCAGCTCCTGAACCAGCTACGGACCTCACCAGCCAAGGGCCAGCATGTTCACCGTCACACAATCACCATCGTGCACAAGGTCAGGAGGGGCTGGGGGCAGGAGGGTCCCTGCTGGGCAGGTCACCCCGGGTGCCTTGGTCACTCAACTCAGAGCTCCCCCTCCTCACCCCTCCCACAGGTCACAGCCCCAGGGGTCCCCACCCCTGCTTCCCAAACAAGGCTCAAGGTGGACAAGCCGACCTGGCATGTTGGAAGTCGAGGCTTGTACTTAAACACTGTATATTGTTGAACCAGAAACTCCACCGTATGGATTCTGTTGCAAATAGAGGTTTATGGACACGGATGTTCCCTTCAACAAGGTGGAAGTGAGCTGCCCACACTAGGTGATGGGTGCACCCGCAGCCTGGGGTGGGTGCTGCACACTGTTCTCCCAGACAGGGGTGCCCGTCACCCTTTCCTCCAGGGGACTTCCACTTCCTCACGTTCTCCCCAGGGCTGCTGGTCCGAGACCAGACACCTGCCGGGCTGAGGGTGACCAGCGCTGCCTCCATAGAGTTTCCTTGGCCAGAGTCCTTCCCCGGGAGCATCTCTGACTCCGCCCGTGCCTGTCCTCCCCCTTTGGACTTGCATGCGTGTGGTCTCTGTCCCTGTGGAACCCAGTGACTTGGAGCATGGTTTGGACCAGAGTCCGCTGAAACCTTTCTCTGGCTTGGGTTGTGAGCAATGCATTGCCCTTTGGGGTGTGTCTTCCAGCTTTCTGCATTTCCCTGGTTTCTGTGTGGGCCATAGGAGGAACCAGCCCTGTCCTGTCTGGGGTCAGGCTGAGGTGTCCCAGCAGGAACAGGGTTCTCGGCCCTGTGATTGTGCCCATAATTCCTAAAGTGGCCTCTCTGATTGCATCTGATCTGTAATCCATCGGGCATTTCAATATCGAATAAGGGAAATTCTGTGTCCAATAAACACAGAAGGAAAGGAGTCCCCTTTGAAAAAAGGGGGGCAGACACAAAGACCCCTATTGTGTGATTCCACGTACAGGAAACACCCAGGAAAGGAACAGAGAGAGAAAGCAGCTTAGGGGTCGCCAGGGGCTGGGCTGGAGGAGAAATGGGCAGGGAGGCCTTCTGGTTCAGGGTGTCCTTTGGGGAAGCAGATATTGTGCAACAATGTTCTGTGGTGTGGTGGCCCAGCGTTGGGAACGTACTTCATGCTCTGGACTTGTCCAATGGAAAACCATTAATTTTATTTAAAATAAATAGCAAACAGCAAAGAGGATAGGGAAAGATCATGTAACAGTTAATATGTACCAGAGAGGAAGAACACAGGGGGAGGGGATGAAACAGCAAACCTAACTCTCTGGTGGTCTGTGCCTACCGAGAGCATCACTGGTGAGCGGGAGCCATTCAGATCCCATCCCTGGCTGGATCTCTGCCCAGAGAGGGCTGAGCTGGGGGGACGCCACTGGCCAGGCTGGCATCCGGTCTGGTCCGTTTTCCTTCCCTGTGGGGCCCGGGGACCGCACAGCTCAGATGCAAGATGGCAGAGCCCTCTCCCTCCTTCCCACCCGAGGGTCATGCCCAGCCCTGCCCTGCTCAGGGCCCACAGGCCAGACTGCCCAGGTGTGGGGGCCCCACAGTCATCCTCAGGCTACCGCCCTGCTCCCCGAGAGCCTGAGCGGCCCCAGGCCTGGTGCCCTTGAGCAGAGCTGCAGGTTAGATCTCTCAGATGAAAGGGGACTATGCTGCATTTCTGCCGACATTCTTCCATGGCTCCCTACTGCCCCGAAGTCAAATCCCACGGTCATCGTAGCCAGGGCCCTCCAGTCTGGCTGTTCTCTCTCCCTGCTGGCCCCCCCCACCCACCCTGCATGGTTGGTCCAACGTCTTCAGTGTCTGGGTCCCCATCCTGAACTCT
The DNA here is from genome assembly GCF_003265705.2 of Callorhinus ursinus. Classification (NCBI taxonomy): domain Eukaryota; kingdom Metazoa; phylum Chordata; class Mammalia; order Carnivora; family Otariidae; genus Callorhinus; species Callorhinus ursinus. The sequence continues at coordinate 2,662 of NW_027401703.1, forward strand.
GTCACCCCATGATCTGCACTGACTGTGTGACCACCCCATTTTCTTCCATCGCCTGGGGCTGAGACCGGACGGCATCCAGGGTGGCCTGGTCAGGGCAGGGAAAGTGGGGCGGGTGTCAGCTCCACGGTTCTGAGCACAGCCTGGGACGACCAAGGCTTCTGGGGAGCAGCTGCCTCATGGATGAGGCAGGAGAGGGGTCCCCGAGGTCCAGCAGTGCTGGGGGACTGGCGGGCACCGGCCCCGCCAGAGCAGAGAAAGCCCGGTAGGACTCAGGCGTCCAGCCAGGAGCGAGGCCTGCCCCGAGGGTGGGGCCTGCCTGGGACTTGCCGGACCGATTCCTGAGCCAAGTTCCCAAAAGACCCACAGGAGGGATGTTTGGAAGCTGCATTCTGACAGATTAGGGGTGCTTGGGGACAATTTGGATTTTCCATGGATCTGTCCAGCCAAAGCTTGCAAGGAGTGCAAGGTGACATACCTGCAAGGGGACAGAGTCATCTCCATCGGCTTGGGCAGCCGTCACAGAGTACGGCGGGCTGGGGGTGGCCCCGGGACATCGGGGGTTTATTTCTCACACTTCTGAAGCTGGACGCCCGAGGTCAGGGCGCTGACAGGGCTGGTCTCTGGTGAGAGCCCACTTCCCGGCCTGGAGCTGGTGGGCTTCCCGCAGTGCCCGCCCGTGGCCTCCACTCCGCACACCGGGAGACATCGCTGGGGCTCCCCGCCTCTTAGAAGGGCGCCAGTCCTAGCAGATGCGGCCCCACCCGCACGAGGCCCCCGCACCCCGTCACCGTCACCGCCTGAGAGGCCTCAGTTCCAGACTCAGCCACCCTGGTGACTACGGCTTCAACAGTGGCATTTCTGGGGACGAAGTTCCGTCCCCGACAAAAGCCCACGTCACTCAGGGGCGAGAAGGGCATCCCGGGCCTCTGCAAGGCAGTGTGAGCACACAGGCCGCTGGACGCGCGAGGAAACGAGGGGCGTGGGAGACGAGGAGGTGGCCCCAGAAGGGCCGCGGGCGGGGTTCGAACACATCGGCCCAGCGCTGCCCTCATAAGTAAGCTCAAGGACAAAAGGAGGGCAGGCTCGGGGGCTAGCTCGTTCTGAAAGGGCAGAATTAAACAGTCAGCTAATGCACAGAGAACTAACGTGGGAAGAGATAGGGCCCTCGGAGCCGGAGACTGCGTGGAGAGCCAGGCCGGAGTGCTGATGCCACGCGGGGTCGCCGGGCCCCGGGCTTTCCTGGACGGGCTTAGCGGACTGCAGGTGGCCGG
>NW_027401704.1:0-3931 GCF_003265705.2 Callorhinus ursinus
AAAGCATTGCAGGTAAGCCTAAAATTAATTTTAACTCTCCTTACCCAGCGCACACCTCTTTGGCCTCAGACACCAACACTGAAGCTGTCAGCTTCCTCAAGGGTATGTATGGCTCTCCAGGGAAGAGGCATGGTTTCGGGTGCTTTTCCCATAGGTCAGACACCACCATTAAAGGGGTGGCCCCTCCCCTTACCCTGCAATTCAAGGCTCTGTCTGTAGTCTCTAGGTCCCTAGGGAAAAGAAAATCCAGAGGACCCACAGGAGGCCTGGACTGGATCTAAGTTTTATTCCAACAAAGAAAAAGTGAAGCTTTCTGGGAGTTTTATTTCTCCGCAAAATGCCCTACAAGACCTTTTCAGATAACTCTCACAGATTAGTAGAAACTTCACTGTGATTCTGGAATGTTTCAATCCCTTGGGGAGTCCCCTAAGGACATAGGTCCACTGGATTTGTCCTGTTGGAACCCACTCTGGAGATTATGGACTATAAATGCCCAAGAGACTGGCCTTGCCCATTGGACCCTGCTCACCGCTTGACCACCTGTGAGTGAATCTGTGTACATTCGAATGGGCAATCAACCAGCCATTGCTCTAGCATCTTTCCTCAGTCAATTGCTCACCTAAACTTATTCCAACTTCTACCTCTCATTTCTGGCCTGGGTTCAGTTTCTCTGGGGTGTCTTTACGGCATTGTTAGTAACTGCATTTGCAACTGACCATATCTGAAACTGCCATGTAGCACCTTGTGGTGGTGAAGTGAAAATAGACTCTGGAGTCAGATGCTTGGATTTAAATGTTGGGTCCACCACAAATAAGCTGAATGACCTAGGGCCAGTTTCTTCACTGCTCTCTGCCTCAGTTTCTTTATCTGTAAAACGGGGATGTGATAGTATGTATGTCATAAGATTGATTTAAGAGTGTAAATGAGAGGACTCCAGGCTGGCTCACTCAGTGGGGCATATGACCCTCGATCTCAGGGTCAGGAGTTCAAGCCCCACCTTGGGTGTAGGGATTACTTAAAAATAAAGTCTTTTTTAAAAAAGAATGTATATGAGATAACCTATGTAGTTGACAGCACTTTTCCATTTGGGATTTACATGAAGAGCAGGTAAAGCATAAGTAAAATATTTGAAACAGGAGGAAGAAATTCTTGGTTATAAGACTAACACAGGCTTGGATTACTAAGAGAAGGCATGGAATTAACTTGACAAGATATATTCCTTCTCTTGAGATAATTGAGGTATTCTCACTCGGTGACAGCCGATGGCGTGAATGACCTCTCACCATCCCTTCTAGATTCTAACTGTTGCCACGAGACTGTATTATGGGTTAGAGGAAACCCAATGTCCTGTTAACTTGGCAGTGGGAAGCCAGAGGTTCTAAGAGCTAATCTCCCAAATGTGCCACTTAACTGTCGGCTAAAGGGTAGGTACAAGAAGACAGCTTGAGAACCCACCCCTCTTCTGCTCCATCCTTGTTTCTGTTGCACAAATGCAGCAAAATGAGTAGCAATATTTTCATTGAAAATATGCCTCATGCAAATCAGTTTGGTAAATATGGAATTTAGCCTTTATAAAAGAGCACCTGTTCCCCCCTCCCGTTCCTCCATTTAATTTTTGCATTCAGATGTGCTCTGCTCTTGCATAAGCCTGGTCCCATACACTATGACAAGAACAGACTTGCCGGTTTTGAATCCAGCCAAACACACCCCCCTATTTTCCAAGAAAAATCTTCTCTAAAAATTACAGGCACCTGCATGCTGGTTTTCTAGTGGGCCTCGAAGGATATTTCCATGGTAATGAAGTATATTGACATTTTCAAAACATGAGAACTCTTCGGAGTTGGTGCGGGCTCTCGCGGGTGAGGAGAGGGCAGCTGGGCAGACCCAAGGGTCATCCCGGCCAGCCCAAGGCCCTGGTGCGGGCGGTGAGCCAGTGCCCCTCTGCCATGTGGTGACGCTTGGGTTAACTCCTCTTCTCTGCTGAGGAGCTGGGGTTTTAACTCAGTCGTGGTTTGGTCTGGGTGGTTTCCTTTTTCCCTCACCATCAGAGGGATATTTTAAAATCACAAACTGAACCTGGGGAGAGGAGGCCCAATTTGACACCTTTGAACCTTGATGGGGCCACGTTAGAGGTTCAGATTTAGAGGGATTGTTGGGTGGGGATGCGCAACCCGGGAGAGCCTTTCAGCGCCTTTCATAGAGGGACACAGAATCCGAGTTTCCTGAAACGGTGTTTTTTGTGTGAGACCTGTCAATAGAAATATCAAACTGTGAATATACAATTGAACTTTATTATCCCTTTTGATTCTGTAACTACATATAGGTATGACAGACAGAGGCTGCTGTGAAAGGAAACGCACAATTGCCAGCGCGTCCCTTGTACGAGTCCCACGGCTGGAAGTTTCTCTGTAAATCGGCATCTTCAGGTAGGGGCTGTGCGGTGCCTCCCACCGGCTCCTGAGATAGGGTTTAATTAAGGAACATGAAATCTCTCAACTTTCCGTTACAGAGTCGAAGTGCCCTTGCGCTCTGAAACGTGGCTCCAGAGATGGCATTGTGGGGCTCCCTATTTACTCTCTGCAGAACTTTCATTTCAAAGATCCTTACTCTGTGAGCCGAAGGGCTTTTTCTTTTCTTTCTTTTTTCTTTTTTTTCTTTCTGCTCATCCCTGAAATGGACTAACCCTGGAATTCAAGAGTCAAGCTGTGCTTTCTGCCTCTGGCATCATTAGAAAGCTGAAAGGTGGGAGCTGGTCTCCAAAGGGTTGGCCTCAAAATGAAAATCTTGCCCCATGGAGGGAATCAGAGAGTTGGGGCCACAGCCCCTCTCACCAGCAACATGGTGGTAGCAGGAGCCAAACATAAGGACCATACTTTTCCTGGTACTCTCAGTTGCTTAAAGTAACAGGAAGTGTAGCTTCTTACAAGCTCGGCCTTCCCAGAGCCTTTCCTCCCCAAAGCCTACATCTTGATAAAAGGGAGAATCACACAGATTCTTCAGGAGTGAAATTGCTCCTCGGGCGCCCGGGTGGCTCAGTCGGTTAAGCGTCTGCCTTCGGCTCAGGTCATAATCTCGGGGTCCTGGGATCGAGCCCCGCCTCAGGCTCCCTGCTTGGTGGGTAGTCTGCTTCTCCCTCTGCCCTTCCCCCCTGCTCATGTGCTCTCTCTCTCTCATCAATAAATAAAATCTTTTTAAAAAAATTGCTAAAGGAATGAAGTTGCTCCTAAGGATGCTTTCAATTTAAACCGTATACACAGAAGTTACTAGAAGTAATACGAATTGATTAAATGAAGAGCACACTGGCTAAGGGTCACAAAAACCAAGGCCAAGGTAATTCGTGTGACCTGACCAGGCATTTGATCCATGTCTGTATCAGTACGTGGAAGGCTGGACTAGATAATCTATAAAATATTCTTACAGTTCTAAGTCTCCCCAAGTGCACCAGCTACAGTTAGATGTTGAGAAATTAATGGAGACACAGAGAAGGTATAAAGTATAGCCATTGCCAGGGATGCCATCCAAAATGATGACAGGACTTGCCTCTGGAAAGGAAAAGAGGAGAGTAAGGTCGAGGAGGCAAAGGAAATTTCCCCTTATCTACAATTTCTTTCTTTTTTATTTATCTACGAGGAGACTGCACTCATATTAATTGTGCAGTTAAAAATTAATCTGAAATCCAGCAAACTCTAAAATAAAGTTAGAATGGATGAAAATGCTGTTTCTCCACCTCCCCCCCACCTCCCGCAAAACAATGTGTTCACACTTATAATGATTCTATATATTTTATACAGGCACATATATGGACATGAGTGTACAGAAAAAGTTGTGGAAATCCACATACAAGCTGATGGCAGTGGTTACCTCAGAGGATGGGAGGTGTGCGTTGGGTAAGGAGAGTTAAAATTAATTTTAGGCTTACCTGCAATGCTTT
>NW_027401705.1:0-3930 GCF_003265705.2 Callorhinus ursinus
GGTCCTCCTCAACACTGCCAAGGTCACTGAAACAAAGCAAGTCTGAGAAACTGTCACAGCCAAGGAGAGCCTAAAGACACATGATGAGCACATGTCACGTGGTGCCCTGCATGGGATCCTGGAGCGAGAAAAGGTAGAACAGAGGGAACCTGAATAAAATACGGACTCCTGCTAAAAATAAAATATCAATATTTCTTCACTAATTGTGACAATTTTGTAGAAAACTAGAAAAAGAGGAGAAATCAGGGGTGTCTGGGTGGCTCAGTCATTAAGCGTTTAACTTCAGCTCAGGTCATAAACCCGGGGTCCTGGGAACGAGCCCCACGTCAGGCTCCCTGCTCCGCGGGAGCCTGCATTTCCCTCTCCCTGCTGCTCACCCTGCTTGTGCTCTCTCTCTCGCTCCCTCGCTCTGTCAAATAAATAAATAAGATCTAAAAAAAAAAAAAAAACAGACATTAAAGGTCAAATAAGGGAAACCTATTGAATCGGACTGGAAGCCTAGAGGAAATGGGTGATTTCCTAATAAAAATGCACAATAATAAAATGGACGCTAAAATAAGGAAAAAACAGGCAGACCAATTAGCCACCCAGGGCCTCATCTTACTGCTGGTTCTCCTCTCACTGTTCTGGGGTTTTCCTCTCCTAGGACAGAAAAGGAACAGGGACAGAACTGTTCTGGAGCTGCCCTTAGACCCGACCCCACTCACTGTCTTCCTCCCCCCAGCCATACCCTGCTCAGCGAGGACACTGTGCACGGGGAGTCTCAGGGATTGTTGATCCTGATGTGTCCCCTAGTTCTTTTTTGGATGGCAAGGGACTGGACACACTTACTAAAGTAAAAGAAGTTAATATTTTTTAATGGTATAAATACCTTAATACCTGCAAGAGACAAGAGTGGGTTTGGACCTGGCAGGCCCAAAGGTTCAAACTCTCACAGTGTGACCTAGACCCTCTCCAACCCTCCATCCTGCTAAGTGCTCTGGGGTGGCCCCATTCATAGGCACAGTCTCTCTCACTGCATCTGGGACCTCCCACAACTCCAGGCTGACGCCCAATCACCATCCATTCTACTGGGAAGGGTTTCTCTTTCCCTTGGGTTCCATGAATTCATGGCTTTAAGTGTCTTTGGCCCGGGTTGGGTCACACTCTCATCCTTGAAGCCATCAGAGCACCCAGAAATAGAGCAAGGTGTTGGGTAGACTTGGATCATACACCCATCTCTGAAGTGGGTGGAAAGTGGAGTCTGCGCTCTGGAACTGTCTCGATGGTAGGCAGGTGACATGGGGTTCCCAAAGGCAGGCTGAGGTGCTGGACTTGGACGTGAGAAGAGATGCCAGGCTGGGAAAGAAGCAGATTCCGCATCACTGGTGACTGACTGCACGGCTTTGGATCTGAAGCCGAAGGAAGGAAGGGGTCACTTAGGGTCATGGGCTGCAGCCGCGTATCCAGTGCTCTTGCTGTTTTCCCATGAGGGCAAGGCGCTCTCCCACTTGCTGAAGAAGCAACTTTGCTGTTGGTAGGAAACTCAAGGCTCCTGCCTTGGATATTGGGTCCTCGCATCTCAGAGACCGGAAGGCACACAGACCTCACACTTCTCCCTGGGAGGAAAGAGCCCCGGAGTCACACCTGCCCCCCACATTAATCGCTCCTCCCCAAAAACCAAACTGGCTCATTCTCCAGTCTCTTCTCTCTCCTTTATGAAAAACAGAGAGCAAATGTGAGGATGATAAGGAAAGTATCACTCACTAAAACAGTGGGAGGCTCAAGGATTATTCCACACCACAAATCCACACATGGCAGACTTTCTGGGGGTCACAGTCCCTAAATCATGCATGTGACTCTCTGAAACCAGGCAGCCTCACTGAGAAACTGCCTGCTGGGAGGCACAGTTACTCCCATAACCTTAATTCTTAACAAATACGTATGTCAAAGTTTTACATCAAAATTGGGAGGTCAAAGGACTGCAGGGTCAGTCTGCTGTATGGCTGTATGGCTGTTGTGGACAGGGTCACATTCAACATTTGGAGGGTTAAGAGACTGTGAAGGAGGAACCACTTGTCTCAACCACACAGACGTTGGGAATGGAAACATCCTGCGGGGCTGTCTACACTGCCCATGGGCCTGTTACACTTCCAGGAGCACAGTCAGCTCAGTAATGGCTGTGGGGGTTGTCAGGACCCTTTCTGGCCTGAGCTGGAGGGCCACAGATGCCTCCCTGGATGGTCAGAGGCCAAGGGCTGTCCTGTCTACTGCCTGTTTCCTGCCGATGACTCAGATGGGACGAAGGATCTAGCCTGCGCCAGGGGGAGCCCCCAACAGCCCGCAAGAAGGCTGTACATGGGGACGGGCAGGCCACGGCAGTCAGTCCTATATGAATCCATTCGTGTCTACAGAGTGCCCTCGTGGGGTGGAGCCGTGCTGGAACTTGCGGCTGCCCAGGCAGAGTGGGGTCAGCAGCACCCTTCCCAGGTGGGAGGGCGGAAGAACCCTGTATAACCTCTGAGGCCCCCTATAACCCCTGACTGGGGATGAGTTGGATCTCAAACAGTCAGGGATCAGGTGGACATTTCACTTTTCTTCTGTCTGAGCCCAGGAGTGAAGGGCTGAAAACTAATGCTCCAGCTCACCTCGGACTCGTGTGTGACCCTGGGTGAGTCCTCTCTACCCTGAGGCCCAGGGAGATGGAGGAGGGGGAAGAAAGCCAATTATGCTTAAACCTAACCCCGATTCAGACCCTGGCTCTGACCCCAACCCATGACCCTCACCGCAACCCCACCCAGATTCTCAGGCTGATCCACACTTGCATCATGAACAGGCCCAAATCAGTTTTAGGGGGTTATTTTCTCCAGAGAGCTGCTCAGCTCTGCACTCCTGCCCACACTCCCATGGAGGTGGCCCTGCCTCCTGAGGATGCACAGGTTGCTGACTCCCACACCTCTTGCATACATCACCTAGCAGGATGGTGGGTTTTGTTTTGACATTTTGCTAAGTTTTATTTTAATCCAAGGACTTTGATTCATACCAAATGTCAATGTAGAAACAATAGCAGAATCCAAAGTCTGGGTGATCAATATTACTAAGGCAACAAACTCGTCAATCACAGGATTGTTTTTTTTTTATTTTTTTATTGTAATGTTAATCACCATATATTACATCATTAGCTTTTGGTGCAGTGTTCCATGATTCATTGTTTGTGCATAACACCCAGTGCTCCATGCAGAACGTGCCCTCCTCAATACCCATCACCAGGCTAACCCATCCCCCTCCCCCCTCCCCTCTAGAACCCTCAGTTTGTTTTTCAGAGTCCATCATCTCTCATGGTTCGTCTCCCCCTCTGACATACTCCCCTTTTCTTCCTCTCCTGTTATCTTCTTCTTTTTCTTTTTTCTTAAAATATGTTGCATTATTAGTTTCAGAAGTACAGATCTGTGATTCAACAGTCTTGCACAATTCACAGCGCTCACCGTAGCACATACCCTCCCCAATGTCTATCATCCAGCCACCCCATCCCTGCCACCCCCAACCACTCCAGTAACACTCAGTTTGTTTCCTGAGATTAAGAATTCCTCATATCAGTGAGGTCATGTGATACATGTCTTTCTCTGATTGACTTATTTCACTCAACATAACACCCTCCAGTTCCATCCACGTCGTTGCAAATGGCAAGATCTCATTCCTTTTGATGGCTGCATAATATTCCATTGTGTATATATACCACATCTTCTTTATCCATTCATCTGTCGATGGACATCTTGGCTCTTTCCACAGTTTGGCTATTGTGGACATTGCTGCTATAAACATTGGGGTACACGTACCCCTTCGGGTCCCTACATTTGTATCTTTGGGGTAAATACCCAGTAGTGCAATTGCTGGATCGAACGGTAGCTCTAATTTCAACTATTTGAGTAACCTCCATACTGTTTTCCAGAG
>NW_027401706.1:0-3929 GCF_003265705.2 Callorhinus ursinus
TTGGAGACCAGGTAGCCGGGCTCTGCGGAGCGGGGCGCCAGTTCCACACCAGTGGAACCATCGGTGGGGATGGTGGGATACAGGATCTCTGGTGCGTTGTCATTTTGGTCCACCACGAACAGGTTCAGAGACACGTTGCTGCTGAGTGGAGGGTCACCGCTGTCCTGTGCTATCACTTGCAGATGCAAGTCTTGGAACTGCTCATAGTCGAAGGAACGCAGCGCATACAGAACACCAGTGTTGGAGTTGATGGAGATGTAGGAGGATATCGGCGGCCCGGGAAGGCTGTCCTCGGCCAGTGAGTAAGTGACCTGGGCGTTCACTCCATAGTCGGGGTCATAGGCGGTCACGGACATTACGGGGGCTCCTCTAGGGTTGTTCTCCACGATATAGGCAGAGTAGAAAGCATCGGAGAAGGCGGGCGGGTTGTCGTTGGTGTCTGCTACTTTCAGTGAGATATGAGTTTCCGTGGACAGGGGCGGACTTCCTCTGTCACTGGCGGTCACTGTGATGTTGTAGCTAGGAACCTGTTCCCGGTCTAGGAGTGTGTCTGTCACTAAACTATAGTAATTTCCATAAGACTTTTCTAATGTAAATGGCAGGTTCCCTCGGATGAAACAGATCACTTGTCCATTTTCCCCAGAGTCTTGATCATTTACATTTAAAAGGGCAATTAATGTCCCTCTGGGAGAGTTTTCCAGAATGGAGCTGGAGAGAGAGGTGACAACTACTTCAGGGGCGTTATCATTCACATCCAATACTGTGATCAAGACTTTGGCTTGTGCAGAATACCCTGCGTTATCAACTGCTTGCACTTCCATCTCGTAGGATTCCGATTCCTCGTGGTTCAGCTCCCCTATTGTTGAAATTGTCCCTAGGTTAGCATCTAGTTTGAAAACTTGGGCTGCCTTGTTGTCCACATAACGGAAGGAATATATCACTTCCGCATTGGCTCCTTCATCAGGGTCGGTGGCACTTACCAGAAGCAGCTTAGTGCCTATGGACACATTCTCTGGAACGCTTATGCGGTACTCAGACTGAGCAAATACTGGTGCATTGTCATTCACATCAACTACCATCACATGGATGCGCGCGGTGCCTGTGCGGACTGGGTCACCCCCATCGGAGGCGGTGAGAACAAGGTGATGAACAGCCTTCTGCTCCCGGTCCAAGGCGCGCTCCAAAACCAATTCTGGGTACTTGTTACCATCCGCTCTGCTTTGCACGTCCAGGGAGAAATGAGTATTACTACTGAGTCCATAGCTCTGGAGAGAGTTCTTCCCGATATCCAGATCCCAAGCATGGGGAAGAGGAAACCGCAACCCAGTGGCTGCGTTTTCACTCACTTTTATTTCCAATTCATCTTCCCGGAAATAAGGGGCATTATCGTTAATGTCTATCACTTCTACCACTACCCCATATATTTTTACTTTATCCTCCAACAGAATCTCCAGATTTAATTGACACTTTAAGACGCCCATACAGAGCTCTTCCCGGTCTATCCTGCCTGCGGAGATTAGGCTGCCGCTTCGAAGGTTCAGAGCGAAAAGTTGAGTCCTACCTCTGGAGACTATACGGACTCCGCGCTCTTCTAGTTCCTGGGGCTCCAACCCCAGGTCCTTGGCGATGTTTCCCACCCTAGAGCCTTTCTCCAGCTCCTCAGGAACCGAATAGTGAATTTGGGCGCATCCGGTTTCCCACAGAATCCCCAGGAGAACTCCCAGCAGGACAAGCCCTTTGCAGTCCTGATGCAGTCGCTCAGGAATCATCGTCACTTTCCTGGAGGATATTACTTCCAATTCTTCCCTAGACCACCAAAGTCAGGACCAGTTTTCCCCGTCTTCAGAATCCAGCAGTTTCTTCACATTTCTGGAGATGGTTAGTTTCTATCTGGGCTTTGTGCTTCAGGCGCCTGCAGGGCAAGCAGGAGGCGAGCAGGATCTCTGTTTTTCTCTCCCTGATTGGTGAACAGCGGCGCTCAGAGTCCTAACCAATTACTGCACAATCTTGAACTCCAGGAAGGATTTTTGGTTTTTGTACCTTAAATAGCTCCACCTACTGTTCTTCAAATAGGGATGAAAGTAGAGCCAACTAAAAAACTACAGCGTTCCTTTTAATAGAAATTTCAGTCAACTTCTTTGTATTTTTCAAAAATTTTTCATACAGAGCCGCTTTCTTGAGATTTTCTGTAGCAGTATTGTTTTGCCAATGAGCTTTTAAATGAATGTGAAGTTTCCAAAGTAATTTTAACCGTATAATTTTAGTGCACCTAATTTGATATCACCACCCCCAAAAAACACCTATTATGGGACATCTTCCTAGGCGTTTCCTATTTTGAGAAATCATATAATAGAATAAATTAAACTTTCTCAGTTGGCTGTAATAAGGGACAGATTTTTACAGATTTTTAAAATATACCTAAATAGAGGAGCTACTTTAAAAGGTTGTCAATATTTAATATTTAGAAATCAAAATTTCACAATATAGAAATCTAAAAATAAATGCAATTGTATACATTATCAGAAGCACACTGACAAGAAGTCAAGTGAGCAAGACACATTAACATTTTTAGGACAAAACTGAAGCATTTCAACTTGCATTTACTGGAAATAAGGGTAGTACCTTACAACTTACTAATACATTATATTTCGAAATCATGTTTGAGAAAATTAGCAATCCAAAGAATATTATAAGCTTATCTTTTTCTGAGTAACAAACCCAATTCCATTTACTGAAAATGACTGGTAATACATTTGAAAGCCCATTAAAATATAGGAAAAAATTCTCACTATTCTGCTTTCATGAATGTAAATGTTTGGATTCTGAGGATAAGCATATTTGACAGGCATGCCACAACATATCTTTAAAACTGGGAGGAAATCTACAGGTAGTTCTGATAAAAGACTGGGAATAAAACTGGCCTATTCAGTGAGATTCAAAGAATCCCTAGCAAATGTAATGGAGTATTATCAAAATATTACTCTGTCATTGAAAAATAAAACTTGTCAGGGCACCTGGATGGCTCAGTGAGTTAAGCATCTGCCTTCGGCTCAGGTCATGATCCCAGGGTCCTGGGATTGAGCCCTGAGTTGGGCTCCCTGATCAGCGGGGAGTCTGTTTCTCCCTTTCCTTCTGCCCTCTCCCCAGCTAGTGCTCTGTCTCTCAAATAAATAAATAAAATCTTTAAAAAATAAAACTCTTCTTGTGCATTTTCCTCTCACTTTGTAGTTATAAAGAAAAAGCCTTATATACTCAAGATATTGATGTTCTGAGAAAGAAACACCCACAGAAAGAAAACAGTTATGCCTCAGTGACAAGTATTTCTGTGGCAACAGCATAATACCCACTTGTCACCATAAAGGAGATATTGTGTGTATGTGGATAAAGACTATCTCAGGTAAAATTGTCAAAATATTTCAAAATACTTGAGGGCTAATATTGAAGTTACTGGCCCACAGAGAAAGAAAAAGAAAATACTGAGAGTGGGTAAGCAAATGAAGTGATAGTAGATAGGATCTGTTTAGGACTTCTTTTGCCAAAATGTTTTGAAAATTAAACCAAACCTGTTTATTGACACTCACGTGAGCAGAATCATCAGTGTGAGAATTTAATTTGTTATTCTCCTCAGTGAAACTTATTACCAAAGAAGCTTCATTAGAGAGTTCTTGTTGGAGGCCCATTTCTGACGTCCTAGTGAGAAAATTAAGCCTTGCTTTCTGAGAATCAGAGGCAACGTACATATTGTAGGAATAAGGCAAAGTTCCCCGGTTGTAGTTGGGAGAAACCCCTGGTCCAGTCTTATAACAGAGACCAGGCTGAAAGCAGCCCCAGGCAGCGGGGCGGGAGGAGCGTCCCAGGCGCAGGGCAACAGCCAGAATCACTGCGAGGAGGAAGAGCACCGAGATCAAGGCCAAAGCCACCACCAGGTA
>NW_027401707.1:0-3928 GCF_003265705.2 Callorhinus ursinus
CGCCGTCTATCCTCCCGAATATCGCCTCGGATTCCCGTCTCCGCACGTCCTACCTTCCAGTAAGTGGTCACTTCTCTGTTCAGAGAGTTGTTGCTACTCTCCTGTTCGATCTCCTGTTGAGTTCGTAGGTGATCAGAATGGTTTGATCCCTATTCAGCTGAATTCCTGAGACCAGACGAAATCTAGGTCTCCTACTCCTCCGCCATCTTGCCCGATGCTCCACAGCTTTAGTTCTTAATTTTTCACTTACACCTCAGAGAGAGTCTATTTCCTTGTTCCTTCCCCTCCTTCAGCAATATAAATGCCTGGTTGTTTGGTGCTTGGTAGTCTTGGCAATGGGGCAGGGGGATTCTGTTTTCCTGGTTTCCTCTAAGGTCCTATGTCCTTGGGTTTCAGGGGTAAGCTTTGTAAGTGATCTTGCTTCCCCCCAACCAGTGGTGGGAGAGCTCTAGTTGCTTGGGCCCAGGATGATTTTCTTCACCTCCTCAGGAGTAGTGGACATTTGCTTTTACCCTTCCACCAGTTACTGTGGGTCTTCATGTACATACACCCCAAGGTTGATAGTGCTTACTGCCTTTCCCCCAGAAGCAGAAGCTTTTGTTCCTAGGGAAGAAATTTCTGAGGGGTGTTTCATGCCTCTCCTGCTGTGGCACCTGCATCCCTGTCTTTGTCAACTTGGGCTGCCATAACAAATTACCATCGACTGGGGCTTAAACAAGAGACACTTATGTCTCATGGCTTTGGAGGCTGGGAAGTTCATGATCAGGCACTGGCAGATCCAGTGTCTCATGAGGACACTCCTTGGTTACAGATTGTCATCTTTCATTGTATCCTCAGATGACAGAGACAGAGAAAGAAAGTTTCTCACCTCTCTTTTTATAGGGTCATTATTCCCATTCATGAAGGCTTCATCCCCATGACCTAATTGCTTCCCAGAGGTCCCATCTAATACCATCTTGTGGGGGTTAAGATTTCAACACATGAATTTTGCACAAACCTAAAGTCTGTAACAACCATCCTCCAGAACTGCAAAAACACGGATTATTCTCTCTTTCGCACTGTTCCCAGTCTTTCTCATGGGCACGTGGTGGGTCCATAGAGAAAACCTACAACTGAATATCAATTTCCCTTGGACCTGTAGCTCAAAAGTGTTATAGACTCTCACTTCGTCTTACTCTTACTCTTTGAGCAATTTGACATTTTAGCGGAGTTACTCCTATCTGCTTGTTTGGGAGTCTTGCACTTACTTCCACAAACGAGTGCTCAAGTCCCACTTCTCCTTGGAGATAGCTATTCCCTTAAATTTTGTGGGTGTCCTGTGACCTCAGCTTTACGATAGGTTGAAGAAAATTTATGATTCTGTAGATTATGCAACTTTCTCTTTTTGTTAGTGTGGGTGCAATGTTTTTTCTTCCTTTTTACCTTTTAGGCAAAATCCAGGAGTCTACTTGATTTATAATATTCAAAAGTGGCTGTTAACAGTCTTTATTCTAGAAGTAAATTTTGTTTGGATATCTTGTAGAAAATGGTGCACTTTCATCTGTCATTGAAGGTTGTTTTGGCATATTCTGATGCCAGACTTATTGGCTTTCCCTTGTAAGTGACTTGATCATTTGACGGGATGCAAATTTTGTTCTCTATTTTTAAAGTCTAGATGACCTTACAAGTATATGCTAGCACACTATTATTCAGTATATACTAGTAACTATACTGTATCCTCTACTCTACTATATAGGCATATGTTGGAGACATTGCAGGGTCAATTCTTGACCACTACAGTAAAGTGAATATCACAGTAAAGTAAGCAAAATGAATTTTTGTGGTTCCCCAGCACATATGAGTTGTGTTTATGCTATGTTGTAGTCTATTAAAGTGTGCGATTAGTACTGTGTCTAAAAACTGTACATATCTTACTTAAAAATATAACAAAAATACTTTATTGAAAATACTTTATTGCTAAAAAATGCTAACTATCATCTGAGCTTTCAGCAAGTCATAATAACTGATCACAGACCATTATCATAAATAGAATAATAATAAAAAAGTTTGAAATATTAAGAGAATCACTAAAATGTGGCATAGATTCACAAAGTAAGCAAATGCTGTTGGAAAAATGGCACCAATTACTTGTTCAATACAGGATTGCCACAGACATTCAATTTGTAAAAAAAAAAATACAATATCTTTAAGTGCAATAATGCAAAGCACAATAAAACAAGGTATGCCTGTAGTATTATATAATCTATATAGCATATAATACAATATACTATGCATGTATACATATACAATATACAGTACATGACTAGTATATAATATAATATAGAATTTGTGGTCATTTTTTTCTGCTACTTTGAAGTGCCCTTTGAATACTGGCATATTTTTATTCTGTTTCATTGTCTTGGTTTTCCTCTGTGATTGTGTATCTCCTCTAGCGATGTCCTCACTAATTCCTTTAATTTCTTTAATTCTTTCCATTCCAATTTTTACTTCATGGCCCTTTACAGAAAAGTTTGTTGACTCCACATTTATAGGAAATATTTACTCCTCTTTTTAAACATGCTTTCTTCTCTCTTTGCATGGATATTAGGCTTAACCCTTTTTGTTGTTTATTTTAGGATAAATAATAGGTAGATATTAGTAGGAAACTCTGCAGGGGAAGAGCCAGTTTGCCTTGTAGATTTTGTAGTTCAAGGGCTGTCCCCTTCACTGTTATAGAGATGAACTATTGTCTCTAAAAATGTGGAAACCCTGTGTATCTTTGCCTGCCCTATCTCTCAGAACCCACCCTGTGCACTTCCTCTCTCACTGGCCACTGTCACCAAGCAGTCCCTGCCCCCCAAGGTGATCTGCCTGAAGCTGTGTTTGTGTCCACCTTTTGAGCTATCACCTGTGGGGCTCTGAACACTCTCATTGCCTTTCTTCTCCCCAAATACTCACCCTTTATTTGATCTCAGCCCAACTCAGAGCAGCTCAACATGAAGGCAGAGTTCCCTTAGTTTGAGGGTGTGCATTTTCTAGAAACATCCGCCACCTTCTAATGCTAGGTCCCCTTATCTTCTTCCAATTCTTCCTGTCCCAGTATTCTGGATTTTGCTTGTGGTCTGATAATCTTTGTTGCTTTCGATGTTGGCACTTTGACATGGTTTGTAACTTCTGTTTTCTCTGTTCTCTAATTTGACTGAATATGCCTTTTCTGGTTTGTTCTTGTTGCTTTCTCTCTTTGCCTTACACAGTTTTCCTAAGAAAAGTCAGGAAAATTCTGAAACAACTCCTCTCAAGTTGTTCCTGCTGAAAGCTGCTAATATTTTCCTAATTGTTTCAATAGCTACTGAATTAAGAGTTGTAGATGATGATTGATGGTTCAGTGACTCTCAAAACTGATATCATCAAGCAAACTTTTAATTAATATTCTCCCCTGGACTTTATGGTATAAAATATGCTGGTTACTAAACAGACTGCACTTATAAAATAATCATTCATTGTCAAAGAGACATTTATAATTTCCAATTAAAATTGCTAATTAGCCTGAACATCATGAGTTACTCTTACTAAATTGATATAGTACTAGACAAAACAAAAAAAAGAAATTTTAATTAGTCTGTACAATCTTAATGCTGATAAATTTGCATTCCCTTTTTGGCTCTTTAAAAGATTGAAAACATATTTAAGACACCAATTACAATCAACATGGAAGGATTCTAAGGGGTCCGGGCACCTGCTGTGAACCACTAAGAAATAACCTTTGAAACTTCTTTTTTTTTTTAATGGAATTTTAATTGCTTTGTAGTTTATTTAAAAACCTTTACCCAACTTTGTATAATACAAAGACAACTTCCTGAACTTCTATATGGTGATTTTATGATTAAGAAGTTAAAATGGCATGCAACGACGTGGATGGAACTGGAGGGTGTTATGCTGAGTGAAATAA
>NW_027401708.1:0-3928 GCF_003265705.2 Callorhinus ursinus
CGCCGTCTATCCTCCCGAATATCGCCTCGGATTCCCGTCTCCGCACGTCCTACCTTCCAGTAAGTGGTCACTTCTCTGTTCAGAGAGTTGTTGCTACTCTCCTGTTCGATCTCCTGTTGAGTTCGTAGGTGATCAGAATGGTTTGATCCCTATTCAGCTGAATTCCTGAGACCAGACGAAATCTAGGTCTCCTACTCCTCCGCCATCTTGCCCGATGCTCCACAGCTTTAGTTCTTAATTTTTCACTTACACCTCAGAGAGAGTCTATTTCCTTGTTCCTTCCCCTCCTTCAGCAATATAAATGCCTGGTTGTTTGGTGCTTGGTAGTCTTGGCAATGGGGCAGGGGGATTCTGTTTTCCTGGTTTCCTCTAAGGTCCTATGTCCTTGGGTTTCAGGGGTAAGCTTTGTAAGTGATCTTGCTTCCCCCCAACCAGTGGTGGGAGAGCTCTAGTTGCTTGGGCCCAGGATGATTTTCTTCACCTCCTCAGGAGTAGTGGACATTTGCTTTTACCCTTCCACCAGTTACTGTGGGTCTTCATGTACATACACCCCAAGGTTGATAGTGCTTACTGCCTTTCCCCCAGAAGCAGAAGCTTTTGTTCCTAGGGAAGAAATTTCTGAGGGGTGTTTCATGCCTCTCCTGCTGTGGCACCTGCATCCCTGTCTTTGTCAACTTGGGCTGCCATAACAAATTACCATCGACTGGGGCTTAAACAAGAGACACTTATGTCTCATGGCTTTGGAGGCTGGGAAGTTCATGATCAGGCACTGGCAGATCCAGTGTCTCATGAGGACACTCCTTGGTTACAGATTGTCATCTTTCATTGTATCCTCAGATGACAGAGACAGAGAAAGAAAGTTTCTCACCTCTCTTTTTATAGGGTCATTATTCCCATTCATGAAGGCTTCATCCCCATGACCTAATTGCTTCCCAGAGGTCCCATCTAATACCATCTTGTGGGGGTTAAGATTTCAACACATGAATTTTGCACAAACCTAAAGTCTGTAACAACCATCCTCCAGAACTGCAAAAACACGGATTATTCTCTCTTTCGCACTGTTCCCAGTCTTTCTCATGGGCACGTGGTGGGTCCATAGAGAAAACCTACAACTGAATATCAATTTCCCTTGGACCTGTAGCTCAAAAGTGTTATAGACTCTCACTTCGTCTTACTCTTACTCTTTGAGCAATTTGACATTTTAGCGGAGTTACTCCTATCTGCTTGTTTGGGAGTCTTGCACTTACTTCCACAAACGAGTGCTCAAGTCCCACTTCTCCTTGGAGATAGCTATTCCCTTAAATTTTGTGGGTGTCCTGTGACCTCAGCTTTACGATAGGTTGAAGAAAATTTATGATTCTGTAGATTATGCAACTTTCTCTTTTTGTTAGTGTGGGTGCAATGTTTTTTCTTCCTTTTTACCTTTTAGGCAAAATCCAGGAGTCTACTTGATTTATAATATTCAAAAGTGGCTGTTAACAGTCTTTATTCTAGAAGTAAATTTTGTTTGGATATCTTGTAGAAAATGGTGCACTTTCATCTGTCATTGAAGGTTGTTTTGGCATATTCTGATGCCAGACTTATTGGCTTTCCCTTGTAAGTGACTTGATCATTTGACGGGATGCAAATTTTGTTCTCTATTTTTAAAGTCTAGATGACCTTACAAGTATATGCTAGCACACTATTATTCAGTATATACTAGTAACTATACTGTATCCTCTACTCTACTATATAGGCATATGTTGGAGACATTGCAGGGTCAATTCTTGACCACTACAGTAAAGTGAATATCACAGTAAAGTAAGCAAAATGAATTTTTGTGGTTCCCCAGCACATATGAGTTGTGTTTATGCTATGTTGTAGTCTATTAAAGTGTGCGATTAGTACTGTGTCTAAAAACTGTACATATCTTACTTAAAAATATAACAAAAATACTTTATTGAAAATACTTTATTGCTAAAAAATGCTAACTATCATCTGAGCTTTCAGCAAGTCATAATAACTGATCACAGACCATTATCATAAATAGAATAATAATAAAAAAGTTTGAAATATTAAGAGAATCACTAAAATGTGGCATAGATTCACAAAGTAAGCAAATGCTGTTGGAAAAATGGCACCAATTACTTGTTCAATACAGGATTGCCACAGACATTCAATTTGTAAAAAAAAAAATACAATATCTTTAAGTGCAATAATGCAAAGCACAATAAAACAAGGTATGCCTGTAGTATTATATAATCTATATAGCATATAATACAATATACTATGCATGTATACATATACAATATACAGTACATGACTAGTATATAATATAATATAGAATTTGTGGTCATTTTTTTCTGCTACTTTGAAGTGCCCTTTGAATACTGGCATATTTTTATTCTGTTTCATTGTCTTGGTTTTCCTCTGTGATTGTGTATCTCCTCTAGCGATGTCCTCACTAATTCCTTTAATTTCTTTAATTCTTTCCATTCCAATTTTTACTTCATGGCCCTTTACAGAAAAGTTTGTTGACTCCACATTTATAGGAAATATTTACTCCTCTTTTTAAACATGCTTTCTTCTCTCTTTGCATGGATATTAGGCTTAACCCTTTTTGTTGTTTATTTTAGGATAAATAATAGGTAGATATTAGTAGGAAACTCTGCAGGGGAAGAGCCAGTTTGCCTTGTAGATTTTGTAGTTCAAGGGCTGTCCCCTTCACTGTTATAGAGATGAACTATTGTCTCTAAAAATGTGGAAACCCTGTGTATCTTTGCCTGCCCTATCTCTCAGAACCCACCCTGTGCACTTCCTCTCTCACTGGCCACTGTCACCAAGCAGTCCCTGCCCCCCAAGGTGATCTGCCTGAAGCTGTGTTTGTGTCCACCTTTTGAGCTATCACCTGTGGGGCTCTGAACACTCTCATTGCCTTTCTTCTCCCCAAATACTCACCCTTTATTTGATCTCAGCCCAACTCAGAGCAGCTCAACATGAAGGCAGAGTTCCCTTAGTTTGAGGGTGTGCATTTTCTAGAAACATCCGCCACCTTCTAATGCTAGGTCCCCTTATCTTCTTCCAATTCTTCCTGTCCCAGTATTCTGGATTTTGCTTGTGGTCTGATAATCTTTGTTGCTTTCGATGTTGGCACTTTGACATGGTTTGTAACTTCTGTTTTCTCTGTTCTCTAATTTGACTGAATATGCCTTTTCTGGTTTGTTCTTGTTGCTTTCTCTCTTTGCCTTACACAGTTTTCCTAAGAAAAGTCAGGAAAATTCTGAAACAACTCCTCTCAAGTTGTTCCTGCTGAAAGCTGCTAATATTTTCCTAATTGTTTCAATAGCTACTGAATTAAGAGTTGTAGATGATGATTGATGGTTCAGTGACTCTCAAAACTGATATCATCAAGCAAACTTTTAATTAATATTCTCCCCTGGACTTTATGGTATAAAATATGCTGGTTACTAAACAGACTGCACTTATAAAATAATCATTCATTGTCAAAGAGACATTTATAATTTCCAATTAAAATTGCTAATTAGCCTGAACATCATGAGTTACTCTTACTAAATTGATATAGTACTAGACAAAACAAAAAAAAGAAATTTTAATTAGTCTGTACAATCTTAATGCTGATAAATTTGCATTCCCTTTTTGGCTCTTTAAAAGATTGAAAACATATTTAAGACACCAATTACAATCAACATGGAAGGATTCTAAGGGGTCCGGGCACCTGCTGTGAACCACTAAGAAATAACCTTTGAAACTTCTTTTTTTTTTTAATGGAATTTTAATTGCTTTGTAGTTTATTTAAAAACCTTTACCCAACTTTGTATAATACAAAGACAACTTCCTGAACTTCTATATGGTGATTTTATGATTAAGAAGTTAAAATGGCATGCAACGACGTGGATGGAACTGGAGGGTGTTATGCTGAGTGAAATAA
>NW_027401709.1:0-3928 GCF_003265705.2 Callorhinus ursinus
TTATTTCACTCAGCATAACACCCTCCAGTTCCATCCACGTCGTTGCATGCCATTTTAACTTCTTAATCATAAAATCACCATATAGAAGTTCAGGAAGTTGTCTTTGTATTATACAAAGTTGGGTAAAGGTTTTTAAATAAACTACAAAGCAATTAAAATTCCATTAAAAAAAAAAAGAAGTTTCAAAGGTTATTTCTTAGTGGTTCACAGCAGGTGCCCGGACCCCTTAGAATCCTTCCATGTTGATTGTAATTGGTGTCTTAAATATGTTTTCAATCTTTTAAAGAGCCAAAAAGGGAATGCAAATTTATCAGCATTAAGATTGTACAGACTAATTAAAATTTCTTTTTTTTGTTTTGTCTAGTACTATATCAATTTAGTAAGAGTAACTCATGATGTTCAGGCTAATTAGCAATTTTAATTGGAAATTATAAATGTCTCTTTGACAATGAATGATTATTTTATAAGTGCAGTCTGTTTAGTAACCAGCATATTTTATACCATAAAGTCCAGGGGAGAATATTAATTAAAAGTTTGCTTGATGATATCAGTTTTGAGAGTCACTGAACCATCAATCATCATCTACAACTCTTAATTCAGTAGCTATTGAAACAATTAGGAAAATATTAGCAGCTTTCAGCAGGAACAACTTGAGAGGAGTTGTTTCAGAATTTTCCTGACTTTTCTTAGGAAAACTGTGTAAGGCAAAGAGAGAAAGCAACAAGAACAAACCAGAAAAGGCATATTCAGTCAAATTAGAGAACAGAGAAAACAGAAGTTACAAACCATGTCAAAGTGCCAACATCGAAAGCAACAAAGATTATCAGACCACAAGCAAAATCCAGAATACTGGGACAGGAAGAATTGGAAGAAGATAAGGGGACCTAGCATTAGAAGGTGGCGGATGTTTCTAGAAAATGCACACCCTCAAACTAAGGGAACTCTGCCTTCATGTTGAGCTGCTCTGAGTTGGGCTGAGATCAAATAAAGGGTGAGTATTTGGGGAGAAGAAAGGCAATGAGAGTGTTCAGAGCCCCACAGGTGATAGCTCAAAAGGTGGACACAAACACAGCTTCAGGCAGATCACCTTGGGGGGCAGGGACTGCTTGGTGACAGTGGCCAGTGAGAGAGGAAGTGCACAGGGTGGGTTCTGAGAGATAGGGCAGGCAAAGATACACAGGGTTTCCACATTTTTAGAGACAATAGTTCATCTCTATAACAGTGAAGGGGACAGCCCTTGAACTACAAAATCTACAAGGCAAACTGGCTCTTCCCCTGCAGAGTTTCCTACTAATATCTACCTATTATTTATCCTAAAATAAACAACAAAAAGGGTTAAGCCTAATATCCATGCAAAGAGAGAAGAAAGCATGTTTAAAAAGAGGAGTAAATATTTCCTATAAATGTGGAGTCAACAAACTTTTCTGTAAAGGGCCATGAAGTAAAAATTGGAATGGAAAGAATTAAAGAAATTAAAGGAATTAGTGAGGACATCGCTAGAGGAGATACACAATCACAGAGGAAAACCAAGACAATGAAACAGAATAAAAATATGCCAGTATTCAAAGGGCACTTCAAAGTAGCAGAAAAAAATGACCACAAATTCTATATTATATTATATACTAGTCATGTACTGTATATTGTATATGTATACATGCATAGTATATTGTATTATATGCTATATAGATTATATAATACTACAGGCATACCTTGTTTTATTGTGCTTTGCATTATTGCACTTAAAGATATTGTATTTTTTTTTTTACAAATTGAATGTCTGTGGCAATCCTGTATTGAACAAGTAATTGGTGCCATTTTTCCAACAGCATTTGCTTACTTTGTGAATCTATGCCACATTTTAGTGATTCTCTTAATATTTCAAACTTTTTTATTATTATTCTATTTATGATAATGGTCTGTGATCAGTTATTATGACTTGCTGAAAGCTCAGATGATAGTTAGCATTTTTTAGCAATAAAGTATTTTCAATAAAGTATTTTTGTTATATTTTTAAGTAAGATATGTACAGTTTTTAGACACAGTACTAATCGCACACTTTAATAGACTACAACATAGCATAAACACAACTCATATGTGCTGGGGAACCACAAAAATTCATTTTGCTTACTTTACTGTGATATTCACTTTACTGTAGTGGTCAAGAATTGACCCTGCAATGTCTCCAACATATGCCTATATAGTAGAGTA
This sequence comes from Callorhinus ursinus, assembly GCF_003265705.2. Lineage (NCBI taxonomy): Eukaryota > Metazoa > Chordata > Mammalia > Carnivora > Otariidae > Callorhinus > Callorhinus ursinus. The sequence continues at coordinate 2,209 of NW_027401709.1, forward strand.
GAGGATACAGTATAGTTACTAGTATATACTGAATAATAGTGTGCTAGCATATACTTGTAAGGTCATCTAGACTTTAAAAATAGAGAACAAAATTTGCATCCCGTCAAATGATCAAGTCACTTACAAGGGAAAGCCAATAAGTCTGGCATCAGAATATGCCAAAACAACCTTCAATGACAGATGAAAGTGCACCATTTTCTACAAGATATCCAAACAAAATTTACTTCTAGAATAAAGACTGTTAACAGCCACTTTTGAATATTATAAATCAAGTAGACTCCTGGATTTTGCCTAAAAGGTAAAAAGGAAGAAAAAACATTGCACCCACACTAACAAAAAGAGAAAGTTGCATAATCTACAGAATCATAAATTTTCTTCAACCTATCGTAAAGCTGAGGTCACAGGACACCCACAAAATTTAAGGGAATAGCTATCTCCAAGGAGAAGTGGGACTTGAGCACTCGTTTGTGGAAGTAAGTGCAAGACTCCCAAACAAGCAGATAGGAGTAACTCCGCTAAAATGTCAAATTGCTCAAAGAGTAAGAGTAAGACGAAGTGAGAGTCTATAACACTTTTGAGCTACAGGTCCAAGGGAAATTGATATTCAGTTGTAGGTTTTCTCTATGGACCCACCACGTGCCCATGAGAAAGACTGGGAACAGTGCGAAAGAGAGAATAATCCGTGTTTTTGCAGTTCTGGAGGATGGTTGTTACAGACTTTAGGTTTGTGCAAAATTCATGTGTTGAAATCTTAACCCCCACAAGATGGTATTAGATGGGACCTCTGGGAAGCAATTAGGTCATGGGGATGAAGCCTTCATGAATGGGAATAATGACCCTATAAAAAGAGAGGTGAGAAACTTTCTTTCTCTGTCTCTGTCATCTGAGGATACAATGAAAGATGACAATCTGTAACCAAGGAGTGTCCTCATGAGACACTGGATCTGCCAGTGCCTGATCATGAACTTCCCAGCCTCCAAAGCCATGAGACATAAGTGTCTCTTGTTTAAGCCCCAGTCGATGGTAATTTGTTATGGCAGCCCAAGTTGACAAAGACAGGGATGCAGGTGCCACAGCAGGAGAGGCATGAAACACCCCTCAGAAATTTCTTCCCTAGGAACAAAAGCTTCTGCTTCTGGGGGAAAGGCAGTAAGCACTATCAACCTTGGGGTGTATGTACATGAAGACCCACAGTAACTGGTGGAAGGGTAAAAGCAAATGTCCACTACTCCTGAGGAGGTGAAGAAAATCATCCTGGGCCCAAGCAACTAGAGCTCTCCCACCACTGGTTGGGGGGAAGCAAGATCACTTACAAAGCTTACCCCTGAAACCCAAGGACATAGGACCTTAGAGGAAACCAGGAAAACAGAATCCCCCTGCCCCATTGCCAAGACTACCAAGCACCAAACAACCAGGCATTTATATTGCTGAAGGAGGGGAAGGAACAAGGAAATAGACTCTCTCTGAGGTGTAAGTGAAAAATTAAGAACTAAAGCTGTGGAGCATCGGGCAAGATGGCGGAGGAGTAGGAGACCTAGATTTCGTCTGGTCTCAGGAATTCAGCTGAATAGGGATCAAACCATTCTGATCACCTACGAACTCAACAGGAGATCGAACAGGAGAGTAGCAACAACTCTCTGAACAGAGAAGTGACCACTTACTGGAAGGTAGGACGTGCGGAGACGGGAATCCGAGGCGATATTCGGGAGGATAGACGGCG
>NW_027401710.1:0-3928 GCF_003265705.2 Callorhinus ursinus
TTATTTCACTCAGCATAACACCCTCCAGTTCCATCCACGTCGTTGCATGCCATTTTAACTTCTTAATCATAAAATCACCATATAGAAGTTCAGGAAGTTGTCTTTGTATTATACAAAGTTGGGTAAAGGTTTTTAAATAAACTACAAAGCAATTAAAATTCCATTAAAAAAAAAAAGAAGTTTCAAAGGTTATTTCTTAGTGGTTCACAGCAGGTGCCCGGACCCCTTAGAATCCTTCCATGTTGATTGTAATTGGTGTCTTAAATATGTTTTCAATCTTTTAAAGAGCCAAAAAGGGAATGCAAATTTATCAGCATTAAGATTGTACAGACTAATTAAAATTTCTTTTTTTTGTTTTGTCTAGTACTATATCAATTTAGTAAGAGTAACTCATGATGTTCAGGCTAATTAGCAATTTTAATTGGAAATTATAAATGTCTCTTTGACAATGAATGATTATTTTATAAGTGCAGTCTGTTTAGTAACCAGCATATTTTATACCATAAAGTCCAGGGGAGAATATTAATTAAAAGTTTGCTTGATGATATCAGTTTTGAGAGTCACTGAACCATCAATCATCATCTACAACTCTTAATTCAGTAGCTATTGAAACAATTAGGAAAATATTAGCAGCTTTCAGCAGGAACAACTTGAGAGGAGTTGTTTCAGAATTTTCCTGACTTTTCTTAGGAAAACTGTGTAAGGCAAAGAGAGAAAGCAACAAGAACAAACCAGAAAAGGCATATTCAGTCAAATTAGAGAACAGAGAAAACAGAAGTTACAAACCATGTCAAAGTGCCAACATCGAAAGCAACAAAGATTATCAGACCACAAGCAAAATCCAGAATACTGGGACAGGAAGAATTGGAAGAAGATAAGGGGACCTAGCATTAGAAGGTGGCGGATGTTTCTAGAAAATGCACACCCTCAAACTAAGGGAACTCTGCCTTCATGTTGAGCTGCTCTGAGTTGGGCTGAGATCAAATAAAGGGTGAGTATTTGGGGAGAAGAAAGGCAATGAGAGTGTTCAGAGCCCCACAGGTGATAGCTCAAAAGGTGGACACAAACACAGCTTCAGGCAGATCACCTTGGGGGGCAGGGACTGCTTGGTGACAGTGGCCAGTGAGAGAGGAAGTGCACAGGGTGGGTTCTGAGAGATAGGGCAGGCAAAGATACACAGGGTTTCCACATTTTTAGAGACAATAGTTCATCTCTATAACAGTGAAGGGGACAGCCCTTGAACTACAAAATCTACAAGGCAAACTGGCTCTTCCCCTGCAGAGTTTCCTACTAATATCTACCTATTATTTATCCTAAAATAAACAACAAAAAGGGTTAAGCCTAATATCCATGCAAAGAGAGAAGAAAGCATGTTTAAAAAGAGGAGTAAATATTTCCTATAAATGTGGAGTCAACAAACTTTTCTGTAAAGGGCCATGAAGTAAAAATTGGAATGGAAAGAATTAAAGAAATTAAAGGAATTAGTGAGGACATCGCTAGAGGAGATACACAATCACAGAGGAAAACCAAGACAATGAAACAGAATAAAAATATGCCAGTATTCAAAGGGCACTTCAAAGTAGCAGAAAAAAATGACCACAAATTCTATATTATATTATATACTAGTCATGTACTGTATATTGTATATGTATACATGCATAGTATATTGTATTATATGCTATATAGATTATATAATACTACAGGCATACCTTGTTTTATTGTGCTTTGCATTATTGCACTTAAAGATATTGTATTTTTTTTTTTACAAATTGAATGTCTGTGGCAATCCTGTATTGAACAAGTAATTGGTGCCATTTTTCCAACAGCATTTGCTTACTTTGTGAATCTATGCCACATTTTAGTGATTCTCTTAATATTTCAAACTTTTTTATTATTATTCTATTTATGATAATGGTCTGTGATCAGTTATTATGACTTGCTGAAAGCTCAGATGATAGTTAGCATTTTTTAGCAATAAAGTATTTTCAATAAAGTATTTTTGTTATATTTTTAAGTAAGATATGTACAGTTTTTAGACACAGTACTAATCGCACACTTTAATAGACTACAACATAGCATAAACACAACTCATATGTGCTGGGGAACCACAAAAATTCATTTTGCTTACTTTACTGTGATATTCACTTTACTGTAGTGGTCAAGAATTGACCCTGCAATGTCTCCAACATATGCCTATATAGTAGAGTAGAGGATACAGTATAGTTACTAGTATATACTGAATAATAGTGTGCTAGCATATACTTGTAAGGTCATCTAGACTTTAAAAATAGAGAACAAAATTTGCATCCCGTCAAATGATCAAGTCACTTACAAGGGAAAGCCAATAAGTCTGGCATCAGAATATGCCAAAACAACCTTCAATGACAGATGAAAGTGCACCATTTTCTACAAGATATCCAAACAAAATTTACTTCTAGAATAAAGACTGTTAACAGCCACTTTTGAATATTATAAATCAAGTAGACTCCTGGATTTTGCCTAAAAGGTAAAAAGGAAGAAAAAACATTGCACCCACACTAACAAAAAGAGAAAGTTGCATAATCTACAGAATCATAAATTTTCTTCAACCTATCGTAAAGCTGAGGTCACAGGACACCCACAAAATTTAAGGGAATAGCTATCTCCAAGGAGAAGTGGGACTTGAGCACTCGTTTGTGGAAGTAAGTGCAAGACTCCCAAACAAGCAGATAGGAGTAACTCCGCTAAAATGTCAAATTGCTCAAAGAGTAAGAGTAAGACGAAGTGAGAGTCTATAACACTTTTGAGCTACAGGTCCAAGGGAAATTGATATTCAGTTGTAGGTTTTCTCTATGGACCCACCACGTGCCCATGAGAAAGACTGGGAACAGTGCGAAAGAGAGAATAATCCGTGTTTTTGCAGTTCTGGAGGATGGTTGTTACAGACTTTAGGTTTGTGCAAAATTCATGTGTTGAAATCTTAACCCCCACAAGATGGTATTAGATGGGACCTCTGGGAAGCAATTAGGTCATGGGGATGAAGCCTTCATGAATGGGAATAATGACCCTATAAAAAGAGAGGTGAGAAACTTTCTTTCTCTGTCTCTGTCATCTGAGGATACAATGAAAGATGACAATCTGTAACCAAGGAGTGTCCTCATGAGACACTGGATCTGCCAGTGCCTGATCATGAACTTCCCAGCCTCCAAAGCCATGAGACATAAGTGTCTCTTGTTTAAGCCCCAGTCGATGGTAATTTGTTATGGCAGCCCAAGTTGACAAAGACAGGGATGCAGGTGCCACAGCAGGAGAGGCATGAAACACCCCTCAGAAATTTCTTCCCTAGGAACAAAAGCTTCTGCTTCTGGGGGAAAGGCAGTAAGCACTATCAACCTTGGGGTGTATGTACATGAAGACCCACAGTAACTGGTGGAAGGGTAAAAGCAAATGTCCACTACTCCTGAGGAGGTGAAGAAAATCATCCTGGGCCCAAGCAACTAGAGCTCTCCCACCACTGGTTGGGGGGAAGCAAGATCACTTACAAAGCTTACCCCTGAAACCCAAGGACATAGGACCTTAGAGGAAACCAGGAAAACAGAATCCCCCTGCCCCATTGCCAAGACTACCAAGCACCAAACAACCAGGCATTTATATTGCTGAAGGAGGGGAAGGAACAAGGAAATAGACTCTCTCTGAGGTGTAAGTGAAAAATTAAGAACTAAAGCTGTGGAGCATCGGGCAAGATGGCGGAGGAGTAGGAGACCTAGATTTCGTCTGGTCTCAGGAATTCAGCTGAATAGGGATCAAACCATTCTGATCACCTACGAACTCAACAGGAGATCGAACAGGAGAGTAGCAACAACTCTCTGAACAGAGAAGTGACCACTTACTGGAAGGTAGGACGTGCGGAGACGGGAATCCGAGGCGATATTCGGGAGGATAGACGGCG
>NW_027401711.1:0-3925 GCF_003265705.2 Callorhinus ursinus
TTCCAGAACCCTGGGATCGTGACCTGAGCCAAAGGCAGACGTTTCACCGACTGAGCCACCCAGGAGCCCCTGCTTCAGCTTTTAAATACCCAGGAAACCTTCCCTCATTATCTTGCAGCCCCTGACCCGAACCTCCATAATTGGTCGGATTTTTAATAGCCCTTAGCATGTACCGTCCTGTATTATAGCCATTGGTATCGATACCTCATTTCTCTTATTGGCTGAGAAGCTCCTAGGAAGGGCCTAGGAATTTACCATCTTTATTGTCTATACAGAGCCTAACACAGTGCCTTACACGTGGTAGACATTTCTTATAATTTTTTAACTGTGTTACTTAAGACACATCTTCTCGGGGCCTCAGTTCCAACATAAGTGAACTAAATCATCTCTCTATCTGTCAGGGTCTAACCAGGAAGACAAAAACTATTTTCAGGCATTCAATATGGGGTTGTACAAGTGATTGAAACAAACAGGGGTCACCCAGAAATGAGCATCAGCAGGAAGCTACCATTCCCTAGGCTTCGCGGGTGAAGGGAGGCGGCAGGACGACTAGTTCCGGGTCACAGGGCAAAAGCTGGAACCCTGGTGGGCCTGTCCCATGGGACCTGGAGCTACTGACGATGACAGAGGGATGTCCTCTTAGAAATCCCACCAGAGGGTGACTTTTCTCTTCTCCCCACTCTCCAATCTCTTGCCTCCCTGTGGTCCAATGCAGCAGGAAGCCAGTGGTCCTGGGAGCTGGGGAGCCTGGGCCTCAAGGGTCAGCTCCGGGAGGCAGAGCAGAGCAGGGAAGGGCGCTGGGGGAGGGAGGCAGGTGGGCCCAGGAGCTGCATAGCTCCAAGTCATCTTTCAGTCTTCAGACTTGTGGTTCAGTAAATCCATTGGATAAATGAGTAAACTGGTAAATGTATATGGAAACTCCTCATCATTTTTTGGAAATGTGTCTAGTTGATTGTAGAAAATAAGATCAAGAAGTTGTGTGCGTTTCTAGTGTTAGAGTTCTCCCATCTCTACGACAAACATAGCTTTGGGGCATGAAAAAACCCAAGCCTTTCTTATTCCTTTAGTCATTCTGAATAATTCAATCAATCAGATTGATAGTAGCAGTTAGGCAAGTAATAAGATACACTTAGTGTAAGAAAATATTTTGAGCTTCACCTGGTGCTGTGACAGTGGCAAGGACACAGATGTCATCGTGTATTTATTTATTGAACCAGGCGCTTTCCTTCCTGCTGCACAGGCAGGCAAGGCTCAGAAAATCCAGTGGGGGAGGGAGGAGGGGGGGCTTTGGAGGCCTCCCCACCCCCCCCACCCCCCGCATTCCTGGCTGCAGACATTTTGTTCCCAGAGATTGTTTTCCTCCACTGGAAAGTGGCACATAGTAAAATAGAAAAATACCTGTAGCCCAGAGAGGATTTCATGTCTTACCTCCAGCCAATAGCTTGAGCTTCCTCTCCCACAAACTCTGTCCTCAGGGTGTCTGGTCAGATTGCAGGGTTTGTTTCAGCAATTTTAATCTTGTTGGGAGAGTTTTCTGGGGAGCAGGGGAATGACCTCCAGGAGACAAAAGAGAGAAGAGAAGCAACCTGAGCTGGGGAAATCCACTTTTCAGTCCACACGGGAGTAAGTCATTCTATTTTATTTGTGTCAGTGGGGTGGTGAATGAATAGATGTATAAGGAGTGTGTGTGAAAACCCAACCTGCCCCCCGCCCCAGGAGGCAGTAAGGGTGGGGATTGGAATGTAGGGATTTCAAAGACTATCAGGTCTGATAAGTCTGTTGTGCTGGTAGCTAGAGAAAAAAAATGGATTCCTTGTCTTCTTTTTGCACCTGTTACATTCTATTCCCAAACCCTCTATTTTCATGTTCTTATGTACTCTTAGTTCTCACTCAATTTATAATCCTGTTCCCAAAGCACAAAACCATCCTAAGTTGCTGAGATCCCGAGGAACTTCTAAGGTTAGCGCCCCCCTTCCACTCCTTCACTGATGGACCCAGCCTTCTCCTGCCCCAAATTAAATCGTGTAGACCCATGCACTGAGCATTAAATCAGAATCTCTAGGGGGTGGGACCCAGACATAGGTCTTCTTCCTCTTTGTAAGTCAGGAAATTGAGGCCCAAAGAGTCCTCTGCCTAAGGGAGCACCTAAATGATTATACCGAGCAAAACATCAGCCTTCCATGCAGCTGCCCATCTTCCAGAGTGCAAGAGCACTCCTCTGCCAGGTGTTTTGCCATGGGAGAATGCTGAGAGCACTTTAAAGCTTCCCTCAGTGAATAACTTTAATTAGTGGTTTTCAAAGTGTGGTCCATGGACCCCTGGGGGTCGCTAATGACCTTTCAGAGGATCTGCCAGATCAAAACTATTATCACAAAAATACTGAAACGTTATTTGTCTTTTTCACTGTTTTGACATATGGAGTGATGATAAAAAGCAATAGATGGTAAAACTGTTGGTGGTTTAGCATGAACCCAGGCAGTGGTCCCAAATTATACTAGTTGTCATAGAATTCTTCACTGCCATACAGCCGTGGTTAAAAACAAACCAAAACCCAAAACATTTTGCTTGCTTGTGTTTCGGATGCAGCAATAAAAATTGTTAATTTCATTAAATCTTGATAAAGCCCTTTTTCTGCCCTGTAAGGAAATGGGAAATATGCCCAGAGCATCTCTGCTGGATTTCCTTGAGATGATAGTCATCTTGAGGGAAAGCACCTGTCTGATTGTTTAAGTTGCAAATTGAACTAGCCACTTTTTCATGGAGTACAATTTTTACTTGGAAGAACAATGAACAAATGATGATTATCCAGCCTCGGATATTTGGCAAACATTGTCTTGAAAATTAACAAAGTAGACCTGCCACTTCAAGGAAAACTAATAGTATTTGTTGCTAGTGATAAAAATCCAAACTTTTTAAAAAGGTACAAACTTCCAGCTATAAAATAAGTAAGTCCTGAAAATGTTGTGTACAGTATGGTGACTGTAGTTAATAATGTATTGTGTATTTGAAAGTTGCTAAGAGAGTAGATCCTAAAAGTTTTCATGACAAGAAAAAGAAATTTGTAACTGTGGTGATTGTTGTTAACTAGACTTATTGCAGTGATCATTTCACAAGGTATACGAATATCGAATCATTATGTCATACACCTGAAACTAATGTAATGTTATATGTCAGTTATACCCCAATTAAAAAAAAAAATCCAAGCTTTCAAGCTATCACTGCAGTCCCTTCTCTGAACTAAGAACTTCCATTCTCCCCCTTTCCCAGGGCTTGTTGTTATTTGTTTGTTTAGTGACTTTTCTGAACTAATTCTTTAAGTCAGTATTCTTTATTGTTTCTGGTCACTGAAGTCTCTGCTCAGTTTTACTTAGTGGTTGACTAATGACTACATGGAGATTTCCTTAGATGCCTGGAACAAGTAAGTCTCCCAGTTTTTGTTGAGAGACTCTGTGCACATGTTGGGGCATGCCTTCAACACTCAGCCAAGCAGTGGGCAACTCTGTCTTAGCCTTCACTTCCTGCTAGCACGAAGACTTCAGGTCAGTTAGAGTTGAGAGCTTAATGTCTTCTCAGGTCTTTCCTGAGCATACATATAGCCGTGGACATGCTCACAGCCATACACGTGTGCATGGCCTTCTGGATTCCCAGAAACATGTTGGAGCTTTTCAGTGCCCCCTATGGACATCTCATTCCCTAGCTTTCCCTTTTAATCTTTCTGGTTAGCCTGTTGTTTGTCTCGCCAGTTATCCACTGCCTCAGGCAGCCATCATGTTAAACAGTTGCCTCTGAATTTCTTCCTGACAAATGTCTCAGGGAAAATGTTCTTCAGTCTAGTTGAACTCTGAATCAGGACACATAAACACAGTCTTATTAATGTGTTATTTATTTATTTGAGAGAGAGAGTGAGCAGGAGAGAGCGCACAAG
>NW_027401712.1:0-3925 GCF_003265705.2 Callorhinus ursinus
TTCCAGAACCCTGGGATCGTGACCTGAGCCAAAGGCAGACGTTTCACCGACTGAGCCACCCAGGAGCCCCTGCTTCAGCTTTTAAATACCCAGGAAACCTTCCCTCATTATCTTGCAGCCCCTGACCCGAACCTCCATAATTGGTCGGATTTTTAATAGCCCTTAGCATGTACCGTCCTGTATTATAGCCATTGGTATCGATACCTCATTTCTCTTATTGGCTGAGAAGCTCCTAGGAAGGGCCTAGGAATTTACCATCTTTATTGTCTATACAGAGCCTAACACAGTGCCTTACACGTGGTAGACATTTCTTATAATTTTTTAACTGTGTTACTTAAGACACATCTTCTCGGGGCCTCAGTTCCAACATAAGTGAACTAAATCATCTCTCTATCTGTCAGGGTCTAACCAGGAAGACAAAAACTATTTTCAGGCATTCAATATGGGGTTGTACAAGTGATTGAAACAAACAGGGGTCACCCAGAAATGAGCATCAGCAGGAAGCTACCATTCCCTAGGCTTCGCGGGTGAAGGGAGGCGGCAGGACGACTAGTTCCGGGTCACAGGGCAAAAGCTGGAACCCTGGTGGGCCTGTCCCATGGGACCTGGAGCTACTGACGATGACAGAGGGATGTCCTCTTAGAAATCCCACCAGAGGGTGACTTTTCTCTTCTCCCCACTCTCCAATCTCTTGCCTCCCTGTGGTCCAATGCAGCAGGAAGCCAGTGGTCCTGGGAGCTGGGGAGCCTGGGCCTCAAGGGTCAGCTCCGGGAGGCAGAGCAGAGCAGGGAAGGGCGCTGGGGGAGGGAGGCAGGTGGGCCCAGGAGCTGCATAGCTCCAAGTCATCTTTCAGTCTTCAGACTTGTGGTTCAGTAAATCCATTGGATAAATGAGTAAACTGGTAAATGTATATGGAAACTCCTCATCATTTTTTGGAAATGTGTCTAGTTGATTGTAGAAAATAAGATCAAGAAGTTGTGTGCGTTTCTAGTGTTAGAGTTCTCCCATCTCTACGACAAACATAGCTTTGGGGCATGAAAAAACCCAAGCCTTTCTTATTCCTTTAGTCATTCTGAATAATTCAATCAATCAGATTGATAGTAGCAGTTAGGCAAGTAATAAGATACACTTAGTGTAAGAAAATATTTTGAGCTTCACCTGGTGCTGTGACAGTGGCAAGGACACAGATGTCATCGTGTATTTATTTATTGAACCAGGCGCTTTCCTTCCTGCTGCACAGGCAGGCAAGGCTCAGAAAATCCAGTGGGGGAGGGAGGAGGGGGGGCTTTGGAGGCCTCCCCACCCCCCCCACCCCCCGCATTCCTGGCTGCAGACATTTTGTTCCCAGAGATTGTTTTCCTCCACTGGAAAGTGGCACATAGTAAAATAGAAAAATACCTGTAGCCCAGAGAGGATTTCATGTCTTACCTCCAGCCAATAGCTTGAGCTTCCTCTCCCACAAACTCTGTCCTCAGGGTGTCTGGTCAGATTGCAGGGTTTGTTTCAGCAATTTTAATCTTGTTGGGAGAGTTTTCTGGGGAGCAGGGGAATGACCTCCAGGAGACAAAAGAGAGAAGAGAAGCAACCTGAGCTGGGGAAATCCACTTTTCAGTCCACACGGGAGTAAGTCATTCTATTTTATTTGTGTCAGTGGGGTGGTGAATGAATAGATGTATAAGGAGTGTGTGTGAAAACCCAACCTGCCCCCCGCCCCAGGAGGCAGTAAGGGTGGGGATTGGAATGTAGGGATTTCAAAGACTATCAGGTCTGATAAGTCTGTTGTGCTGGTAGCTAGAGAAAAAAAATGGATTCCTTGTCTTCTTTTTGCACCTGTTACATTCTATTCCCAAACCCTCTATTTTCATGTTCTTATGTACTCTTAGTTCTCACTCAATTTATAATCCTGTTCCCAAAGCACAAAACCATCCTAAGTTGCTGAGATCCCGAGGAACTTCTAAGGTTAGCGCCCCCCTTCCACTCCTTCACTGATGGACCCAGCCTTCTCCTGCCCCAAATTAAATCGTGTAGACCCATGCACTGAGCATTAAATCAGAATCTCTAGGGGGTGGGACCCAGACATAGGTCTTCTTCCTCTTTGTAAGTCAGGAAATTGAGGCCCAAAGAGTCCTCTGCCTAAGGGAGCACCTAAATGATTATACCGAGCAAAACATCAGCCTTCCATGCAGCTGCCCATCTTCCAGAGTGCAAGAGCACTCCTCTGCCAGGTGTTTTGCCATGGGAGAATGCTGAGAGCACTTTAAAGCTTCCCTCAGTGAATAACTTTAATTAGTGGTTTTCAAAGTGTGGTCCATGGACCCCTGGGGGTCGCTAATGACCTTTCAGAGGATCTGCCAGATCAAAACTATTATCACAAAAATACTGAAACGTTATTTGTCTTTTTCACTGTTTTGACATATGGAGTGATGATAAAAAGCAATAGATGGTAAAACTGTTGGTGGTTTAGCATGAACCCAGGCAGTGGTCCCAAATTATACTAGTTGTCATAGAATTCTTCACTGCCATACAGCCGTGGTTAAAAACAAACCAAAACCCAAAACATTTTGCTTGCTTGTGTTTCGGATGCAGCAATAAAAATTGTTAATTTCATTAAATCTTGATAAAGCCCTTTTTCTGCCCTGTAAGGAAATGGGAAATATGCCCAGAGCATCTCTGCTGGATTTCCTTGAGATGATAGTCATCTTGAGGGAAAGCACCTGTCTGATTGTTTAAGTTGCAAATTGAACTAGCCACTTTTTCATGGAGTACAATTTTTACTTGGAAGAACAATGAACAAATGATGATTATCCAGCCTCGGATATTTGGCAAACATTGTCTTGAAAATTAACAAAGTAGACCTGCCACTTCAAGGAAAACTAATAGTATTTGTTGCTAGTGATAAAAATCCAAACTTTTTAAAAAGGTACAAACTTCCAGCTATAAAATAAGTAAGTCCTGAAAATGTTGTGTACAGTATGGTGACTGTAGTTAATAATGTATTGTGTATTTGAAAGTTGCTAAGAGAGTAGATCCTAAAAGTTTTCATGACAAGAAAAAGAAATTTGTAACTGTGGTGATTGTTGTTAACTAGACTTATTGCAGTGATCATTTCACAAGGTATACGAATATCGAATCATTATGTCATACACCTGAAACTAATGTAATGTTATATGTCAGTTATACCCCAATTAAAAAAAAAAATCCAAGCTTTCAAGCTATCACTGCAGTCCCTTCTCTGAACTAAGAACTTCCATTCTCCCCCTTTCCCAGGGCTTGTTGTTATTTGTTTGTTTAGTGACTTTTCTGAACTAATTCTTTAAGTCAGTATTCTTTATTGTTTCTGGTCACTGAAGTCTCTGCTCAGTTTTACTTAGTGGTTGACTAATGACTACATGGAGATTTCCTTAGATGCCTGGAACAAGTAAGTCTCCCAGTTTTTGTTGAGAGACTCTGTGCACATGTTGGGGCATGCCTTCAACACTCAGCCAAGCAGTGGGCAACTCTGTCTTAGCCTTCACTTCCTGCTAGCACGAAGACTTCAGGTCAGTTAGAGTTGAGAGCTTAATGTCTTCTCAGGTCTTTCCTGAGCATACATATAGCCGTGGACATGCTCACAGCCATACACGTGTGCATGGCCTTCTGGATTCCCAGAAACATGTTGGAGCTTTTCAGTGCCCCCTATGGACATCTCATTCCCTAGCTTTCCCTTTTAATCTTTCTGGTTAGCCTGTTGTTTGTCTCGCCAGTTATCCACTGCCTCAGGCAGCCATCATGTTAAACAGTTGCCTCTGAATTTCTTCCTGACAAATGTCTCAGGGAAAATGTTCTTCAGTCTAGTTGAACTCTGAATCAGGACACATAAACACAGTCTTATTAATGTGTTATTTATTTATTTGAGAGAGAGAGTGAGCAGGAGAGAGCGCACAAG
>NW_027401713.1:0-3925 GCF_003265705.2 Callorhinus ursinus
AAGACTAAGCAGTTCTACTTGAGATATTTACCCAAAGAGTTACACACCAGTGTTTATAGTAGAAATACTTATAATATCCCCAAACTGAAACAACCTAAACCCAAATATTCATCAATAGGGGAATGGATAAACAAATTGTGTATATTTAAACAATATAACACACCACCTGGTATTAGAGAGTAAACTACTGATACACCAGTAACATGGATAAGTCTCAACAAAAATTATTTTGAGTGAAAGAAGCCAGATACAAAATCATATATAACATATGATTTCATTTAAATGATGTTCTAGAAGAGGCAAAACTAATTTATGATGAAAGAAATAGCATTGTTTGTCTGGGGAGATACTGAGGAGCATTGGCTGAAAGGATACATAAAGGATTTTTCTGGAGTGATGGAAATATTCTATATCTTCATGGGGATGTGGGTTGTGTGGGTGTAAGCACTTGTCAAAACTCATCAAATTATATACTTAAGAACCATGCATTTCATAATATATAAATTATACCTCAATAAAAATATCTTAAAAACTGGCTGAGTAAAATAGAAGGAAAGCGAATTAGTGGTTAAGTATCTGTACACACATATACATACACATACATACACACAACTAACAAACAGACATACACCACCAACATTCTAGGGAATGATGTCCTCAGTCTTGCTGATTCTACAGGATGGGGAGACTTTACACCATGCCAGTATCAGGAGTCATCTGCACCTTGGCGTGTTGGCTGGTCTGGGGTAGGGAGACTCATGGACCATCATCAGGGGAGGGAGAGCCTGGGGCAGAGTGAGGCTGGAGGAGAGACGGGGCCATAGGTGGCAGGTCCTGGAAGCAAACATGGCAGACATTGTTGGTTGTCTACTGAAGAGTCATGTTACCCCCGATGTCCCTTCCTTCTTGCTCATGAAGTCCTTATTTTGTTCAGGTAGAAGACGACCTTAAGTTTCAGGGAAAGTTAGGCCCTACCTCAAACCCAGAAGATGAGTCTTTATTAGTCTGACCAACGGAAGCTCCATCCTCCTAGTCTTGATTGGTTTTAAGGATGGTAGGTTGTACAATTCTGGCCAATGGGAGGTGAAAGGAATGTGCCAGTGGAGGAGTGTGGGCATGGAAGGGCTTTCGGAAACATTTCCTAGACTTTATAAAGGGACAAAGAGAAGGGATATTCTGTCCTCTGGCTTTGGGCACTGCATTCTGCAAACGTGATCCTTGGAATTCCTGCAGACATCTTCGTCCCTGGGGGCCCAGTCCAGAGGGAAAAGCCATTATTCAGGATACCAGGAAAGCTACCATGAAGCTCCATCCTTGATGCTGTTATTAAACCACCAAGTTAACAAAATCTGAATATTTCTCACCTCCGGATTTGTATGTAAGATCATAAAGTGTCTTGCTGTTTAAGTCATTTTAAGTTGATTCTGTTACGGTCACTTGCTGCCCAAAGCATCCTAAATAATTCCCCATAATTAGGATTTGAGTATTTATTTGATTCGACCAATGAAAAGCCACTGGTAAATGTTAAGCGAAGGATGGGGTTCACACGCTCAGGTTGTGGTCTAAAATGATCACTCGGCCTACCGCGTAAAGAATGGATTGGAGAGAAAGCAATAAGAGAGAATAAGGAGCCAATGGAAATGGCCCACAGGAGGGATGAGGACATGTAGGACCCTGATGGCAGAGGCAGTGATAGAGAGAAGTGAACGGATTCACATATATTTAAGAAGAAAAAAAATCTCCTATGTTGCCTCTTCCTGAAAGCCTTCTCTGATTTTCTCAGCTAAATCCTGTTTTTTTTTTAATTTTTTATTGTTATGTTAATCACCATATATTACATCATTAGTTTTTGGTGCAGTGTTCCATGATTCATTGTTTGTTCATAACACCCAGTGCTCCATGCAGAACGTGCCCTCCTCAATACCCATCACCAGGCTAACCCATCCCCCTACCCCCCTCCCCTCTAGAACCCTCAGTTTGTTTTTCAGAGTCCATCATCTCTCATGGTTCGTCTCCCCCTCTGACATACTCCCCTTTTCTTCCTCTCCTGTTATCTTCTTCTTTTTCTTTTTTCTTAAAATATGTTGCGTTATTTGTTTCAGAAGTACAGATCTGTGATTCAACAGTCTTGCACAATTCACAGCGCTCATGGTAGCACATACCCTCCCCAATGTCTATCACCCAGCCACCCCATCCCTCCCACCCCCAACCACTCCAGTAACACTCAGTTTGTTTCCTGAGATTAAGAATTCCTCATATCAGTGAGGTCATGTGATACATGTCTTTCTCTGATTGACTTATTTCACTCAGCATAACACCCTCCAGTTCCATCCACGTCGTTGCAAATGGCAAGATCTCATTCCTTTTGATGGCTGCATAATATTCCATTGTGTATATATACCACATCTTCTTTATCCATTCATCTGTCGATGGGCATCTTGGCTCTTTCCACAGTTTGGCTATTGTGGACATTGCTGCTATAAACATTGGGGTACACGTACCCCTTCGGGTCCCTACATTTGTATCTTTGTGGTAAATACCCAGTAGTGCAATTGCTGGATCGAACGGTAGCTCTAATTTCAACTGTTTGAGGAACCTCCATACTGTTTTCCAGAGTGGTTGCACCAGCTTGCATTCCCACCAACAGTGTAGAAGGGTTCCCCTTTCTCCACATCCCCGCCAACATCTGTTGTTCCCTGACTTGTTAATTTTAGCCATTCTGACGGGTGTGAGGTGGTATCTCATTGAGGTTTTGATTTGGATTTCCCTGATGCCGAGTGATGTTGAGCACTTTTTCATGTGCCTGTTGGCCATTTGGATGTCTTCTTTGGGTGTTGAGTTTGATAAGTTCTTTATAGATTTTGGATACTAGCCCTTTATCTGATATGTCATTTGCAAATATTTTCTCCCATTCTGTCGGTTGTCTTTTGGTTTTGTGGACTGTTTCTTTTGCTGTGCAAAAGCTTTTTATCTTGATGAAATCCCAATAGTTCATTTTTGCCCTGGCTTCCCGTGCCTTTGGCGATGTTTCTAGGAAGAAGTTGCTGCGGCTAAGGTCGAAAAGGTTGCTACCTGTGTTCTCCTTTAGGATTTTGATGGACTCCTGTCTCACGTTTAGGTCTTTCAACCATTTGGAGTCTATTTTTGTGTGTGGTGTAAGGAAATGGTCCAGTTTCATTCTTCTGCATGTGGCTGTCCAATTTTCCCAACACCATTTGTTGAAGAGACTGTCTTTTTGCCATTGGACATTCTTTCCTGCTTTGTTAAAAATAAGTTGACCATAGAGTTGAGGGTCCATTTCTGGGCTCTCGATTCTGTTCCATTGATCTATGTGTCTGTTTTGGTGCCAGTACCAAACTGTCATGATGATGACAGCTTTGTAATAGAGCTGGAAGTCCGGAATTGTGATGCCGCCAGCTTTGCTTTTCTTTTTCAGTATTCCTCTGGCTATTCTGGGTCTCTTCTGGTTCCATACCAATTTTAGGATTATTTGTTCCATTTCTTTGAAAAAAGTGGATGGTATTTTGATGGGGATTGCACTGAATGTGTAGATTGCTCTAGGTAGCACTGACATCTTCACAATGTTGATTCTCCCAATCCATGAGCATGGAACGTTTTTCCATTTCTTTGTGTCTTCTTCAATTTCTTTCATGAGTATTTTATAGTTTTCTGAGTACTGATCCTTTGCCTCTTTGGTTAGATTTATTCCTAGGTATCTAATGGTTTTGGGTGCAATTGTAAATGGGATAGACTCCTTGATTTGTCTCTCTTCTGTCTTGTTGTTGGTGTATAGGAATGCCACTGATTTCTGTGCATTGATTTTATATCCTGCTACTTTACTGAATTCCTGTATGAGTTCTAGCAGTTTTGGGGTGGAATCTTTTGGGTTTTCCACATACAGTATCATATCATCTGCAAAGAGTGA
>NW_027401714.1:0-3924 GCF_003265705.2 Callorhinus ursinus
TAGGAAGGGAAAAATGAAGGGGGTAAATCGGAGGGGGAGACGAACCATGACAGACTATGGACTCTGAGAAACAAACAAGGTTTCAGAGGGGTTGGGGGTAGGGGGGAATGGGTTAGCCCAGTGATGGGTATTAAGGAGGGCACATATCACATGGAGCACTGGGTGTTAAACAAAAACAATGAATCATGGAACACTACATCAAAAACTAATGATGTAATATATGGTGACTAACATAATAAAAAAAAACTTGTGCCACCGAATCTTTCATTCTGGCCGTGCACGGGGCCCTGTTTTTGGCTGACTTTCCTACCTGGTGAGAGCCCAGGGCTCCTGCCCTCTGACTCTCCCACTGCCCTTGGTGGACAGCAGCTGGTCCTCTCGATGTGTGAGTTTTGATGGGGCCCAGTTTAACTTCCCACCTCCAGCATCTCTGCCCCTCTCCTCCGTGTTCTGAACTGCTCGGTTTTCTGCAGGATCGGAGCCTCCCAGTGGCTGCAGTTTGGCTAAGGATGACTTGGGGTGCATGCGCAGGGAGCCCTCACCAGCCATGCTCTGGGAAACTTCTCTGGTTCACGAAGTGATGACGTCACAGTGGAGCAGCAGATGAGCCGAAGCAGCTCTCCTGGGCAGAGTCCACGGGGGAGCCAGCCTTCCGCACGCAGGGCCCACTGTCAACACCCATGGCAGGGGGCGGGGGTCACAGGGCCTGCACTCACGCTGTTTCTGCCTCAAAAGCTGAGAGGCCTCGACTCTCTGCCCCCCACTTCCTCCACCTCGGGCTCCTTACGTCCCCAACAGGCGGTGGGTGACACCCTCAGGTCAGGTGGTCACCTTGCAGTTCTAGTTCTGACCTCACTGCTTCCCACGCTTCTTTTCCTCAGCGTATTTGCCGACAATACCACGTCTCGACTGTTATGCTTAAAAACACCCATTTCTACAATGAGAAAGAGGCTTCTTCTGGGGGGTGGTACTCAGATATTAATGCACGTACAGTTGACCCTTGAAGAACGCAGGGGTCAGGGGCACCGAAAGCACCCCCCTGCAGTGCAGTCAAAAATTCACGTATATGATAAAGTTAACTGGTAACAGCCTCACTGAGAACCTGAACAGTTAACACAGACTTTGTGTATGGATTCTACACTGTGTTCTTACAGTAAAGTCAGCTAGAGAGAACAAAGGTTATTAGGACAATCACAGGGAAGAGAAAATACAGGTATGGTTCTGTGTTGTATTTTTTGAAAAACACCTGTGATAAATGAGCCTGTGCTGTTCACGGGGCCCCGGCATTTCTCTCTCCCTTGAGTGCCTCCTCTCTCTCAGTTGCTGACTAGTAAGTATTTGTCACCTGCAATGTGTCCAGGCAGGCATCAGGCACTGGGAGGCGGGGCTGCGGATGCCCGCGGGGCAACCTGAGGGTTGAGCCCTGTCACCTCTCCCTCCCCAGTCACACACCTGGAGACCAGGAATCTGTGGGAAACCAGAGGGAAATATGCCAAAGAAACCAGCACAGTAGTGAGACTCACAGCCTTGGACAAAGCCACCAGCTTAGAATGTTCACACCTATTAACCACTGGGCTTATGCAGGTAGGTTTTGTGAGGCACTGGGAAGCCTTCAGAGCACCCTGAAAAGCCAGAGAATGACTCGATTTTCTCAATTACCTAAAAAAAAAAAAATGTTCACATCGCTCTGGTGGGTTCGTTTTGTGCATGTGTGTGAACTGATTTAAGAGCCCTGATTTGTCCCTTAGTGAATGAGTTTCTAGATTGGGGAAATGGGCTGCAAGATGAGGCTTAAAGAGACGGCCGTTTGGAATAGCCAGACCGTGCATTTGCTCTGCCGTTCCTAATCGATGCTTCAAGGTGGGGCCCATGAAGTGGGGTTTCTGAGCTGCCATTTTATCGGAGGTGCCAATTACACAAGGGGTCACTCGGTCCCCATGACAGCATTTGAATGGTGTAGCGGATTAAGAAATATTGTGGGCGAGGAAGGGGAGGAAACGGGGGAGGGAGGAGGGAGAAGTCACAAAGGTCTTTATAGTAACAGGAAAGCCAGGCCATGATGATCCTGTGGAAGTCAGGGGAAGCAGTGCTCTAGTTTAGGAAAAAAAAAAAAAAAAAAATCAGGAGGGCAGGGCCATGGAGCAAATGAACAGGCCAACTGCTAAGATGCTTCGCCTACCAATACTTATGCCTTAGGAATTGTGACAGGAGAGATAAGTGCTAGGGAAGAAAGCAATTAAAATGATTCAGTGCCTAGAACTCTATTCTAGAAATGTGTTCTACTTACATGGTTTACACCCTCGTTTCTCAAGCTGTGTTGGAAGCCTGGTGATGTCATCACCTGTGAGCGTGTGGACAAGGAAGCCCACGGTGGACCTGTGGAATCCATCATTCAACAACGACCCCAGGTGTTTCAAGCCCAAATTTTCAAAGCAGCGATTTATCAGGATGAGAGGGGCTTGCTACATTCATCGCAAGGTGCGTCGGCACGGCACTGAAATGCGTGATGCTCCCAGGAGCCCTGAGGAAGCCCAGAACATTCCCCGGCACTGGCTCCAGGGTGAGGCCGTGTGAGTCCCGGCTGGGGAGGAAGGTAAAAAAGAGGTATGTTGTGTAGGGAATTTTAAACCACTATTACAACCCGCTGAAAGCCTTCAATGGGTGCTGGCAATTCTAGCCGAAATCAGTGATAAATCAGTGATCAAATTCTCCTCCCAGCCAGGGTGGGCCAGTCCCATGGCTGCACCTGACAGAGCAGCACATCCCAGGGCACCAAGGCTGTGGGGCTGTGTCCTAGCGGGGACCGCGGGCCCCGGCCTCCTCTGCTGAGGGCGGCCACAGAGGCCCTGTTTGTCTTGCTCTGCATCTTCAGCAGTGAGATCTCTTTCATCACCATGTGGCCGTTTAATCCTCTGATTACAGACAGACTCCACTTAGAGACATCAAAGATCAGCTCCCGGCACAAACAAACTGCTTCCCGTTCAGAAATCGCTTAGATGGTGCTCTGACAGCTCGCAGAGCGAGCTTCGTGTCCACCTTGATGTGTGGTCCAGCGAACAGGAGTCCTCGTGTGGTCTCCGGGCCTGGCACTGCCTTTGTGGTCTCAGCCTCCTGCCTCTGGTCTGCGTCCTTGGATCTGGATGCACTTGTCCTCTGGGGAAACCCAGGCAGGTCATATGCAAACCAGGTGTCCACGACAGAGGGGGCTGGCTGCTGTGGGGAGGGAGGGAGGTGACAGAGGTGGCTGGGGCTGCCTAGCAGGTGCATACTGGTAGCACCCTGCGCCTCCTCCCATGAAATGCTGTAGCACCCCTCCTCCCTAGCTGGCTTGACCTAAACTCTCTCCAGACATTGCCAAGCATCTCCTGGAGAAGGGGGTGCAAGATCCCTGGGCTGAGAACCACTTCTTGTCTCCCCAGCAAGACCAAGGTCCTGGGCGCAGACTCTATCTACTGTGGGTCTGGTTCCTACGGCCCCTCTCTGGTTCTGTCACACATGCACCGTGTTTACTAAGTGACCTGCTCGCTGTATGAAAAGACATCCGTGAACCTTGGCCCGTGTGACTCAGTTGCCAGACGTGAGTGCGTCCTGTGTCCCCACCCAGCCCCAGCCCCTGGCCTCTCCACATTACACAGCACCAGATCAGCCTCCCCTGGCCCACTTGTCTCTGCCGCCTGCAAAGCCAGCCCACTGCCCATGAGTCCAAGCAGAAACTCCCGAAGGCCACTTTCCTTTCTGTTAACCACCTCCCTATGTGTTACTCCTTCCAAGCCCACCTTAAAAATCAGAGAAAATGGGGGGTGGAGCAAGATGGTGGAAGAGTAGGAGACCTAAATTTCATCTGGTCCCAGGAATTCAACTAGATAGCTATCAAACCATTCTGAACACCTACGAACTCAACAGGAGATTGAAGAAAAGAATAGC
>NW_027401715.1:0-3923 GCF_003265705.2 Callorhinus ursinus
AAATATATGGGAGATTATACTAACTACGCAAAATCTGTGAATCACTGTTTGAAGAAAAAGCATGATGGTATTTTTGTTAAGATATTAAAATAGATGCTTACATCCACTGGTTCATGCACTTCCAACTTTTTTCTTTTATTTTCCTTTGTTGCTTATTTCTATTTCAGATATTATATTCCTGTATCTTCCTGAGTTTTACATTCCTCACGTGTACTTTCAAGGATCCTTTCTGTCATTTCTCAGAAAGAAGACAGACCTTTTGATGAGGATGCAGCTTTGTATAATTTCAAGATTTGTTGTTTAGGTTTTTAGAAACTATTCCCGCCCATTTGAAAATATCATCCCACCTTGACAAGGTACATGAAAAGTGTAATCTTCTTGTATCAGTATGATTTCATTTCATTATACTGTGTTTCTTCATTTGATATTTTATATTTATGTCTAAAACTTGAGAATATCTCATAAGTTCACTGAATGTGGAAAAAGTATGAAATTTTGAACATTTGCATATTTGAACTCATAAATGCAGAGATTTCCCTGTTAAATTAAGGCTATTTGATGAGCAAGATGCAAGTGACATAATCATTTTGGGGGACGAAATTATGTCTTCTATTCTTTTACAAACATGCTACAGTTGTTTCATTATCATATATCTGGATATGAGCAATTATTTTTTCTTTTGAATTTTTTATTTAAATTCTACTTAGTTAACATTCAGGGTATGGATATGAGCAATCTTATGACAGTATCTTCTTATAATTTATTAATTTAAGAAACTAAACATATCATTTTTTTCTCCATGATAAGAAAAATCTACAGAAATATCATCATTTCTTATGACACAATTCTTTGTTTTTAAGATTCTATCTAATAAATTGTGAGAGGAAGAGAGATCAAGAATGGAAGGGGCGAGGCAGAGTGTGAAGATGAGTCCCGGCTGAGCAGGGAGCCCGATGCCGGGCTTGATCCCAGGACCCTGAAAAATGACCTGAGCCGAAGGCAGCTGCTTAATCCACTGAGACACCAACATGCCCCTTTATGACGTTATTCTTAATATGACATCTCTTATAATTGAAGCTTTTCCTCATTGATGGGCTATATCTGTTTTACCATCAACAACCAAGAAGAAGCATTTTCTCTGAATATTTTTTTAATTATTTTAAATGATTTTTTTAATTTTAATTCAATTAACCAATGGAATAGCCATCAATTAAACTAAGGATTGGCCATCATTAGTTTCAGAGGTAGTGTTCAGTCACTCTTCAGTTGCATATAACACCCAGTGGTCATCCCATCATGTGCCCTCCTTCATACCCATCACCCAGTTACCCCATCCCCTTCACCCACCTCCCCTCCAGCAACCTTCAGTTTGTTTTCTATAGTTAAGAGTCTCTTATGGTTTGTCTCCCTCTTTGTTTTCATCTTTTTAAAAAAATTTTGTATTCTTATGTTAATCACCACACATTACATCATTAGTTTTCAGGTAGTGTTCCATGATTAATTGTTTGTACATAACACCCAGTGCTCCACGCAGCATGTGCCCTCTTTAATATCCATCACCAAGCTAACCCATCCCCCGACCCCCTCCCCTTTAGAACCCTCAGTTTGTTTTTCAGAGTCCATCGTCTCATGGTTCGTCTCCCCCTCCGACTTTCTCCCCTTCATTCTTCCCCTCCTGCTATCTTCTTCTTTTTCATTTTTCTTAACATATGTTGCATTAATTGTTTCAGAAGTACAGATCTGTGATTCAACAGTCTTGCACAATTCACAGTGCTCACCATAGCACATACCCTCCCAATGCCTTTCACCCAGCCACCCCATCCCTCCCACCCCCCACCACTCCAGCAACACTCAGTTTCTTTCCCAAGATTAAGAATTCCTCATATCAGTGAGGTCATATGATACATGTCTTTCTCTGATTGACTGATGTCACTCAGCATAACACCCTCCAGTTCCACCCACGTCATTGCAAATGGCAAGATCTCATTCCTTTGTTTGGCTGCATAATATTCCATTGTGTATATATACCACCTCTTCTTTATCCATTCATCTGTCGATGGACATCTTGGCTCTTTCCACAGTTTGGCTACTGTGTACATTGCTGCTATAAACATTGGGGTGCACGTACCGCTTTGGATCCCTACATTTGTATCTTCGTGGTAAATACCCAGTAGTGCATTTGCTGGATCGTATGGTAGCTCTATTTTCAACTGTTTGAGAAACCTCCATACTGTTTTCCAGAGGGGTTGCACCAGCTTGCATTCCCACCAACAGTGTAGGAGGGTTCCCCTTTCTCCAAATCCCCGCCAACATCTGTCGTTTCCTGACTTGTTAATTTTAGCCATTCTGACGGGTGTGAGGTGGTATCTCATTGAGGTTTTGAGATGGATTTCCCTGATGCTGAGCGATGTTGAACACTTTCTTATGTGTCTGTTGGCCATTTGTATGTCTTCTTTGGGAAAAATGTCTGTTCATGTCTTCTGCCCATTTCTTGATTGGATTATATGTTCTTTGGCTGTTGAGTTTGATAAGTTCTTTATAGATTTCGGATACTAGCCCTTTATCTGATATGTCATTTGCAAATACTTTCTCCCATTCTGTTGGTTGTCTTTTGGTTTTGTGGATGGTTTCTTTTGCTGGGCAAAAGCTTTTTATCTTGATGAAATCCCAATAGTTCATTTTTGCCCTTGGTTCCCTTGCCTTTGGCGATGTTTCCAGGAAGAATTTGCTCTGCCCGAGATCGAAGAGGTTTGTACCTGTGTTTTCCTTTAGGATTTTGATGGACTCCTGTCTCATGTTTAGATCTTTCAACCATTTGGAGTCGATTTTTGTGTGTGGTGTGAGGAAATGGTCCAGTTTCATTCTTCTGCATGTGGCTGTCCAATTTTCCCAACACCATTTCTTGAAGAGACTCTTTTTTACCCATTGGATATGCTTTCCTGCTTTGTCAAAAATTAGTTGGCCATAGACTTGAGGGTCCATTTCTGGGCTCTCATTCTGTCCCATTTAACTGTGGGTCGGTTTTTGGGCCATACCATACTGTCTTGATGACTACAGCTTTGTAATAGAGCTTGAAGACTGGAATTGTGATGCCTCCAGCTTTGGTTTTCTTTTTCATCTTTCCTTTGGCTATTTGGGGTCTTTTCTTGTTCTGTATAAATTTTAGGTTTATTTCTCCCAGCTCTCTGAAAAAAGCAGATCATATTTGATAGGGATTGCATTGAAGGTAGAATTTGCTCTAGGTAGCATAGATATTTTACTAATATTTGTTCTTCCAGTCTATGATCATGGAACGTTTTTCCATTTCTTTGTGTCTTTCTCAATTTCTTTCATGAGTGTTCTGTAGTTTTCAAAGGACCGGTCCTTTGTTTCTTTGGTTAGGTTTATTCCTTGGTGTCTTCTGCTTGTAAGTTCAGTTGTATACGGGATCGACTCCTTAATTACTCTTTCTTCTTTGGCTTTGTTTGTTTATAAAAATGCAATTGATTTCTGTGCATTGATTTTATAGCCTGCCACATTGCTGAATTCCTGTATGTGTCTAGCAGATTTAAGGTGTTGTCTTTTGAATTTTCCATATAGAGAATCGTGTCATCTACAGAGAGTGAAAGTTTGCTTTCTTTTTGCTGACTCAGATGCCTTTTATTTCTTTTTGTTATCTGACTGCTGAGGCTAGGACTATGTTGAACAGCTGTGCTGATAGTGGACATCCCTGTCATCTTCCTGTCCTTAGGGGGAAAAGCTGTCAGTGTTTTCCCGTTGAGAATGAATGGGCTTTTCATAGATGGCTTTTATGATATTGAGGCATGTGCCATCTATCCCTACACTGTGAAGAGTTTTAATCAATAAAGGATGTTGTACTTGTCCAGTGCTTTTTCTGCATCTATTGACAGGGTCCTATGTTTCTTGTCCTTTCTTTTATTAAT
>NW_027401716.1:0-696 GCF_003265705.2 Callorhinus ursinus
GAAAGGGTCACTGAAGCAGGGCCTTGGAGGGAGTGGAGTTCAGGGATTCACAAAAGAGGTGTTGACAGGGAAAGGTGAGCCCGAAGGGAAGTTACCTGCAGGTGTCGATCTTGCCTTCACGGTAGCCTGCACAGAATTGGTTGAACAAATGCACCCATTGTACCACTGGGTGGAGATACAAATTAGAGGTCGATGAGGTTCACACGGGCCTCCTGCAGTGTAGGTGCGATCCTTTAGGCTACCACCCGGCGGCTCAATATTCAGCGATCACAGAAGACATGTTTTGAGAAAGCCCTGCCTCCTCCCTCCACGGAACCACCATCATCCTAAAATACACTACTGCATCATAAAATCCATGAAAGTCAATGCCCCTGGTGTCTCCTCAGACACTTGTGAAGGATGTGGGGTGTTGGAGGCATATGCAGGTGTAGAGGAGGGGCAGTGCATGGAGGATGAGCAGATGTGGCAGCAGGAATGTGTGTTGATGCCAAATGATTATTCACAGCTACAGCGAAGATGTGTCACCTCAGTTACACCACACTGTGACCCCCTGTGTTCAGCGCTGTGACTCACCATGCCTCCAATCAACAGCTTGGAGCACCACTTGCCCAAACATGCTGGTAGGGATGTTTGGCTTAGATTCAGATCAAGGATTTCCTCTCTACACTCAAATCCAGGACACACATTTCATTTCCA
>NW_027401716.1:706-3921 GCF_003265705.2 Callorhinus ursinus
ATCATCTGAGGATCCAGTTTTGTGCAGTGTCAGGGTCTGCCCCTCATGCAAGTTGCAACCACAGTTCCTGTTCCAAATCCTGGGTTGAGGGGCAGTTCTGTCCCTCTCTGTCAAGATGATGCAGCATGTCAATGGTCACAGGGTATCAGGCTCACCAGATTAATCGATCCTTAACATTGTGTAGGGCAAATTGTCTTTCCCTCTTCCAAGTACATATTGTGAGCACACTTTTCAAAGAGCCACTATGAATTTCTCTAATTTCGACTACAAAGCCCACCTTTCTATGCACTGCTGAGTATCACAGGGTCTGGTGTTTCCTACTTGAGTGTCTCCAGGTCTCCTCTCTGGGACCTACATGCAGAAGATGTGTCTCCTATACCTGAGGGTCAGGAATTCTCACCACAATCACCTTAATATCCTCAGGTTTCATTTATTCTGATTATCAGGAGATGGCATCTCACCGACTCAAGGATGACAAATACTCACCTCACATACCTGCATATTAAGAAGTTTCACATTCCTGTAGGAGTGTGAGGATGTAACACCTGCACCTACATGAAGGGCAGTATTCCCTCCTCTCGCTGACTGTAAGTTCTGCACCAGACAATCTGAGCATTAAGAGGTTGTCCCTTCTCTGCCTGCGTGTTAGGACACCTCATAGCATCTTCCTGAGTGTTATGAGTTTTCAGATTGTTAAATGAGCTTTATTCTCCTACTAAAATTCTACCTGAATGTCACACTTTCTCAGCTCACATAACTTTTAGGAGGTCACATGCCCATCAACTGAATATCGAGTAGGTCTTATATATCTTTACTGGAGTATCAGGAGGCATCATCACATAACCCTAACCCTAAACCTAACCATAAACCTAACCCTAACCCTAAACCCTAACCCTAAACCCTAAATCTAACCCTAACCCTCACCCTCAACCTAAACCTAACCCTAAACCCTATCCCTAAACCCTAACCCTAACCCTAAACCTCACCCTAAACCTCACCTAACCCTAACCCCTCACCCTCACCCTCACCCTCACCCTAAACCTAACCCTCAGCCTAACCCAGATCTGGTCAGCAGTGAAACCTGAAGGCCAGCCCTCCAGAGCCCCTAGTAGCCCAGCCAGAGACTCCCTGAGCACAGAGCGAGCCCTCCCCTGCCTGCCCAGCCACGCACCTGTCCCTGAGCTTCATGATGGCCTGTTCTTGACCCTGAAGGTGAGCTGGCCGATTATTAGGGGAATCCAGCTGGTGGGACAGGCTGTAGATACAGGACAGAGTGACACCATGTGAGCTAGCAGGAGCCACACTCTAGTCTCTCTCACAGAGCCTGCTCAGGAGCAAAGTCTGGGTGCCCTAGGGGCCAGCACACAGCAGGGTCTGTGATGACCAGGAAGCCATGGATCCTAGGGAGAGTCCACTCTGCCCTCTCCCGCTCCTGCCTGGTCTCACCTCTCCTCAATGTGGGGCTACAGGACCAGGAACCAGGCCCCATTTGGCTGGCTCAGCTCCAGCTTGTAAAGTTTTTGCAGCCCCTGGAGCAGATGGATTTCCTGGGGCCAGAGGGAGGACTGGCTGTGGACAAGGACTGCGCTGGGAAGAATGCAGGGCCTTGTAGAGGGTGAAGGATGGGGCAGGGGCCGAGTCCTGGGGCCACAACTCATGTCTACAAATGGCTGAAATCCCTGAATGCCCACGGGGTCCCTCATTATAGTAACGGTCCCTGCACATGGGAATCCTGCTGGTGGGCCCCTCCACGCCAACCTCCTTCCGACCATTCTGACTCCAGCCAGGGCTGCATCCAGGGACAGGTTGGAGGTCCATCCCAGGTCCTGCCAGGAAGACAAGGCAAAAGGAGGAGAGGGGAAGGGGAAGGGGCAGACTGATTTTCTCCCTGTCCTGAGTCAGCCTCCACTGATGCCTCCAGGTCCTCTGGCCCAGTCCAGCACTTACCTGGACCCTGAGAGGGAGTTTGCATTCCAGCAGACTGGAATGCATTCCTGCTGGGTGGGGGATATTGAATTACCTTTGCGTCTACAGATATCCTAACCACCTGGCTTTGCACGCTAAGGCCTGCCGCACAGGGTGGCCGTGGTTGTGGGGCCCAGTGGACTTTGGGGCCACAGAGCAGTTGGCAGTGGTGAGGGAACATGGGGGACCCGTCAGGTGCAGAGCCATGGGTCCCGTGTACATCCGCCGCAGGGCTGGGTCACTGTACAGATGCTCAGTGCAGGTCACCTTTACACAAATGGACATGACACACCTGGCTGGCCTTCTCGGTCGGGAGGCCTGTGTGCCTGGTGCACCTGTCCCCCAACTACTGCTAGAGAAGCAGCCACGTTCAAGCGTTTCCATGTCCAAACCTCTGGGACAGTTGGGAACCTGGTTCAAGAGAGGCCGGGTGTGGCCCAAGACAAATGGGGGTGCAGAGCCCAGGGGCAGGGCTGCTCTCCAGTCCTAGGCCTGCCCCAACCCTCCCATGAGGTTCGCTTTGGGGTGAGAGCCCCTTAAATCCTCGGGGATAGCTACCCACCGCGTCCCATGTGGGGACATGACCTTGGCATTCCGATGCACATAGAGGCATGCGCACTTGCACACCCACCCCCCCACACACACCACTCTGACTGCCCAGCTGGGGGTCAGAAGGGGAGGACACCAAGGGAGCGAGGTTGAGGAAAAGGGGGAAAGAAGAAAGAGGTTGGAGACAGCTGGGCCATGGGGCAGGGCATCAGGCCTCCTGGCAAGGACCCAGATCCAGAGCAAGGGAAGGGGAGACAGGTCAGTGGTCCCCAAGGGGCCCAGGGGTTTGCCAGGGAACTGGGAGAAGACAGAGTCTGGGTTTCGGTGTCCACCATCACCCTGGGAACTTGGAGTAGGAAGAGATACCCACCCCCAAGCCCAGAGTGTCTATAGCCCAAAAGGATTCTGCTTATTCTTCTGTCACCTGGGCTGCAGAGATGCAGTTCCCAAAGGTCCCACATGCTTGTAGAAGAGACTGTTGGCCTTGGATCTCCATCCATGACCCACTGTGCTGTTAGTCCTGGGAAAATGCTTTCTATCCCCTCGAGGTCCTTCTCAGCAGAGGACAGACTTGGGGCTTGGGGGGCTGAGGACCTGGGTACACAGAACGTGGCCGAGCACTCGGCCACCAGTCTGGAGACCAAGGTAAGGGCGCTCCTTGTTGCAACTTCAGGGTCCCCATTTGGAAGAGTATCCAGAAT
>NW_027401717.1:0-3920 GCF_003265705.2 Callorhinus ursinus
GATTTAGAATATGAGTCATTGAGAACTTAATATTACAAGGACAGTTCCTGAGATAAAGGTTGCTATAATGGTAATGAGAATAAGTTTTATTAGGTTTTATTATCCTAGGAAGGATAGGCACCAACCTTTTCAAGGTATGGGCCCAATAGCTTATTTAGCTGAATTTAGTGTAGAATATGGTGTAAATGGGTAGCACAGATTTTTGACATTTTTTTCCTTAAGATGAAATTTGATTCCTATCATTCTAGAAATAAGAGGATTTAAACCTCTCTTATTTATGCTATCCAAGTAAATCTTCTGTCAGGCATATTTCTTACGTTTGAGCTGGTATACTTGCTGTAGTGATGGGTAGGGATACATGTCACATGCATAAGGCTAGTGTGAGGGGTAGAAAATGTTTTCATAGTAGGTGTATTAGTTGATCATAATCGGAATCATGGGTAGGAAGCTCGAATTTATAGGAAGGGGATTGTTAGGAGCAGAGTTTTGATGGTGAAATTAACGGTATAAAACAGTTCTGGTATATACGGGCTGTGGAATATGCCAAAGAATAAAATTGTTCTGAGAATATTTATGATGATGATGTTGGCAGATTCAGCTAGGAAGAATAGGGCAAATGGGCCTGCTCCATATTCAGGGTTGAACCCAGATCCTAGTTTGGATTCTCCTTCTGTTAGGTCACATGGGGCTTGGTTTGTTTCCGCTAAGGTTGAGATGAATCCTATTATGGCCAATGGTCATGAGGGGAAGATGAATCATAGGTGTATTTGGCCAATGATTAGTGTTGATAGTGTGAGAGACCCATTTATTTTAGGGCTGATAAAAGGATAATTGCTAGTGTTCCTTCACATGAGATTGTCTGAGCTGTGGCTCGAAGAGCTCCAGTTGAGTTATATTTTGAGTTTGAGGCTCATCCCGATCACAGGATGGATTATACCACGGGGGCTTGATACAGCTAATATGAATAGCACACCTCAGTTCATATTCAGTGGGTATGGTGTGGGTAGGGGAATTCATAGGGCTAAAGCAAGTGTTAGGGCTGAAATGGGTGGGGTAATAAATATGGATACAGAGGAGTGTTTCTAGCGATTCTCGAGTGACAACGTTTACGGCATCGGCAATGGGTTGTAGAAGGCCACACGGGCCTCCAGTATTTGGTCTTGTATTGTGTATACCTCGTACTTTTTAGTTGTATATACCCTCGTACTTTTCGTTCTACTAGGGTTCAGAAGGTCACAGTGAGAAGGCTAGGAATGATTAGCGAGAGAATGCTGATTACACACACATTATGTTAGGGAGATCAATTGAAACTCTGGGAATAAAGGCTAAAGTTTTATGTAATTACCAGGCTCTGTCACCCTAACAAGCCCTTCTCTTGGGCGTGACTTTTTATTTTTTTTTAAGATTTTATTCATTTATTTGACAGAGAGAGACAAAGCGAGAGAAGGAACACAAGCAGGGGGAATGGGAGGGGGAGAAGCAGGCTTCCCGCGGAGCAGGGAGCCCGATGAGGGGCTCGATCCCAGGACCCTGGGATCCTGGGGTCAGGACCTGAGCCAAAGTCAGATGTTTAACGGCTGAGCCACCCAGGTGTCTTGGGTGTGATTTAAAGTCAACTGGTTAAAGGCAAAAGATCTATACAATCTGAAGAGAAACCAGAGTATACAGTCCACTGGTTAGATTAAGATAGTATCTAGTAGTCGAAGGCGCTTCAATAATTAGTCCTTATTTCTTTTGTCCTTTCGAACTGGGAGAAATTATTTAATAGATAGAAACTGACCTGGATGACTCCAGTCTGAACTCAGATCCCATAGGACTTTGTTGAATAAACGAACCATTAACAGCTGCTGCACCATTAGGTTGTCCTGATATATGAACTCTCAAATAGGATTGTGCTGTTGTCCCCAGGGTAACTTGTTCCATTGATCAAAATTTTTTGGATCAAAAAATAATATTTTGTCTGGCGAGTCTAGGTTTCTATCACTTGGAGTTTATTTTGTTCTCTGTGGTCACCCCAACCTAAACTGCGAAACCATATAGAAGTTTATTATTGCTGGTCAGTTAGATTGAGGAATTTCTTTTTTTTTTAATTTTTTATTGTTATGTTAATCACCATATATTACATCATTAGTTTTTGGTGCAGTGTTCCATGATTCATTGTTTGTTCATAACACCCAGTGCTCCATGCAGAACGTGCCCTCCTCAATACCCATCACCAGGATAACCCATCCCCTCCCCCCCTCCCCTCTAGAACCCTCAGTTTGTTTTTCAGAGTCCATCATCTCTCATGGTTCGTCTCCCCCTCTGACATACTCCCCTTTTCTTCCTCTCCTGTTATCTTCTTCTTTTTCTTTTTTCTTAAAATATGTTGCGTTATTTGTTTCAGAAGTACAGATCTGTGATTCAACAGTCTTGCACAATTCACAGCGCTCACCGTAGCACATACCCTCCCCAATGTCTATCACCCAGCCACCCCATCCCTCCCACCCCCAACCACTCCACTAACACTCAGTTTGTTTCCTGAGATTAAGAATTCCTAGATTGAGGAATTTCTTTGGGCTAGTTAATTCAAGCTCCAAAGGGTCTTCTGGGTTATTTTTTTTTTTTAATCCCTGCCTCTTCACAGGAAGATCAATTTCACTGAATGGAAGGAAGAGACAGTTAACCCCTCCTGTGGCCAATCATACAAGGCCTGATTTAGAGAACAAATGATTACGCTCTCCTTTGCAGGGTCAGGATCCCGTGGCCGTTTAATGAATGTCATGAGCAGCAGTGCCTCCAATACTGGAAATGCTGGAGGTGATGTTTGGGTAAACAGGCAGGGTTTGTGTTTGACGAGTTCCTTTTTCTTCTTTTAATCTTTCTTTAATTGCATGCCTGTGTTGGATTAACAGTTAGTTTGATTAAGTGATTTGTTAGATACGTTTTATTTTTTTAACTCTCAGTGGTTATGTGCTGTGATATAAGCTTATGCAGGGAGAAAGAATTCTTGTTACTCCTGTTAACATTGCTTCCACATTAATAGATTAACTGAGTGTTAGATAAGGAGTTCAATATTTTTGGTATTAACTTTATTGAACTTGAACACTTTCATAATGACTGCTTTTAAGCCTATATTGGTGTACTTATTCACTCTAAACAGGGTTGTATCCTTTTTCTAAAAAGCTGTACCTTTTAAGATTTTATTTTATTTTTTTAAGATTTTATTTATTTGAGAGAGACACAGTGAGAGAGGGAACACAAGCAGGAAGAGTGGGAGAGGGAGAAGCAGGCTTCCCGCTGAGCAGGGAGCTCGAAGCGTGGCTCGATCCCAGGATTCTGGGATCATGACCTGAGCCAAAGGCAGACGCTTAAAGACTGAGCCACCCAGGTGCCCCTTTTTAGACTATATTTTAAACTTACAGTACAGTTTTTAGGTTTTTTACGTACAGTTTAAAGTTGAACTGATATTCTATTCTGGGTAACCAGCTATCACCAGGCTCGTTAGGGTTTTCACCTCTATACTCTCACTATTATGCAACATAGATGAGTTTGTCCCGGTGGCTTATTCATAGGTAGCTCCTCTGGTTTGGTGGGGGGTAGGGGCTTCGCTTCAATTCTCTTTAAGTTAGTCTAGCTAATTGATTATGCAAAAGGTAAAAGTGTTAATCTTTGCTATTTAGTACTTTTAATTTTTCTTTCATCATTCCCTTATGGTCCTTTCTCTATAGCTCCAATTAAAATTTCTCCTATATTTTTATAACTGTTTGTCTTGTGGTAATTTATAGTTGTTTGGGCTAGCTCTGCTTCAAAGTGGTCATCTTTATTATGAACTCTTCTGGGTATAAGCCAGATGCTGTATTTAAGCTTCACTTGGGTTTACCCAAGCACACTTTCCAGTATGCTAACCTTGTTACGACTTGTCTCCTCTTGTGTTTTAG
>NW_027401718.1:0-3918 GCF_003265705.2 Callorhinus ursinus
TAAAAGACCACATCAAAAGGGATAGGACAGGCTAAAACACCATCTTGCCATAAACCCCATCCCTGGCATAGGGACCCACAACTGGGAGCAAACTCAAAATTCTGAGTTTCTTCCTGTGGCCCAAAGGATTTGAACCTGACATCTAGCGCCCCAACTTTTAAGCCTCGCACCTTATAGAGTTGCAACTGAAACATCTAGCTTTGATAGGGAAGAGAGCTCGTGTTCATGAGACCTGTAATACCTGCAGTGAACTGAGAAACAGCTCTTAAAGGGCCTGCTTCGACTCACCCCCCTACCCCCCACCAGGGTCCAGCACAGAGGCATGAAGTTTTTCTGTGGAAAACGGCCTCTTTTCCCCATGGAAAACTGACGAGTCTTGGTACATCCTTAACAACTGGGAGCCACTGAGCACAGAGTAGGCTACTTGGGCCATCCCAAAGTTTTGGGGGATAACCAGAGCTGGGCAAGACTAAGTCTCAATGTCTCAATTGTTGAATCATCAAGTCAACAATATATTAAAAGGATTACACAATAAGCAAGGGGGATTTATTCCAGGGATGGAAGGATGGTTTAACATACACCACATAACAGATCAAGGATAAAAACCATTGGATCATTTCCTAGATGCAGAAGATTTCAATAGAACTCAACACTCATTCATGACAAAAAAATTCAACAAGGTGGGTATACAGAGGATCTCCCTCAACATAATCAAGTCCACGTAGAACAAGCCCACTGTCACTACCATACTCACCAGTGAAAAGCACTTTCCAGTAGTATTTGCAAGAAGGAAAGGGTGCCCACTCGTGTCACTTTTATTCAACAAAGCATTCACAGTTCTAGCCAGAGCACTTATGCAATAAAAAATAAACATACCCAAATTGGAAACAAGGAAAGCTCCATTTGTAGGTGACATAATATTATATATAGATAACCCTAAACACTCTATAAACAAAGCTGTTAAAATAAATGGAATCAGTACAGTTGGAAGATATAAAAATCAACCTGTAAACAATGAGTTCCATTTCTCTACACTAATAGCAAACTATACAAAACATTATGAAAACAAGCCCCTTTGTAATAGCATTAAAAAATAAAGTACTTAGAAATAATCAAGAGATGAGAGTTTACTACAGTCAAATCTTTAAGTCACTGATGAAAGAAATTAAAAACCACACGAATGGAAAGATTTCCAATGTTCATGGATTCTAACAATATTGTTAAAATTTAGCAATACTATCCTTATTACCCAAAGTCATCTACAGATTCAATTCAATCTCTATCAGGAGATTTTTACCTCACAGAGGTAGGAAAAAAAAATATCCTAGAATACATACAGAAGCACAAAAGACTGCAAATAACCAAAGGAATCTTGAGCAAAAAGGACTAAGTTGGGGTCATCATATGACCTGATTTGAAAATATACTATAAAGCTATAATAATCACAGCAGCAAGGTACTAGTGTAAAAACAGACACATAAACTGATGGAACTACATTAAGAGCCCAGAAATAAGCAGACACATTTAAGGTAAATTGGTTTACAACCGAAAAATCCAGAAATATACAATGGGGAAAGGATAAGCTCTTCAATAAATGGTACCAGAAAAACTAGACAACCACATGGGGAAAAAAATAAATAAATAAACACTCTTATACCACACACAAAAATCAATCCAAAATGGATTAAAAACTTAAACATAAGATTTGAACCCATTAAAATTCCTAGAAAAAAAGACAGGGAGTAAGCTCCTTGGTATCGTGTCTTGGCTGTCCTTTTTTGGATTTGCCAGGAAAAGCAAAAATCAGCAAGCAGAACTACATCAAACTAACCATCTTCTGCACAGCAAAGGAAACCATCAACAAAAAGAAAAGGCAACATATCATATGGAAGAGTGTATTTTCAAATCACCTATCTGATCAAAAATTGTTACCTAAAACCTATAAAGAACTCCTACAACATAAGGGCCCAAAAAAAAAAAAAAAAAACTAAAAAAATAGATGTTGTGAATCAACCTTTTTCCAAGACATACAGAGAGCCGAGAGGTAGGTGAAAAAGCACTAAACATCATGGAAATGCAAATCAAAA
This sequence comes from Callorhinus ursinus, assembly GCF_003265705.2. Classification (NCBI taxonomy): domain Eukaryota; kingdom Metazoa; phylum Chordata; class Mammalia; order Carnivora; family Otariidae; genus Callorhinus; species Callorhinus ursinus. The sequence goes on from NW_027401718.1 coordinate 2,088, forward strand.
CCACAATGGGGTATCATCCCACACCTCCAGGATGGCTAGAATCAAAGAGACAAGAAATAACAAGTGTTGGTGAGGCTGTGGAGAAAAAGGAATCCTGTGCACCACGGGAGGCGGGGGCGTGGTGGTAAACTGGTATAGTCACTCTGGAAAACCGTATAGGGCTTTCTCAATAAAATTAAACGTAGAACTACCATACGACCCACCAGTTCCACTTCCAGGTATTTATCAAAACAAAACAAAAACAAAAACAAAAAATTCCAAAAACCAGGGCGCTTGTGTGGCTCAGTTGGTTAAGCGACTGCCTTCAGCTCAGGTGATGATCCTGGAGTCCTGAGATCGAGTCCCGCATCAGACTCCCTGCTCGGGGCAGGGAGTCTGCTTCTCCCTCTGACCCTCCCCCCTCTCAGGCTCTGTCTCATTCTTTCCCTATCAAAAAAAAAAAAAAAAAAAAAAAAAAAAAAAAAAAACTCCAAGAAACAAAAACACTAGTTTAAAAAGGTATCTGCTCCCCTCATGTTTACTACAACATTATTTATAATAGCAGACACATGGAAACAATTCAAGTATCCATCAATGGATAAAAAAAGTCATGGTATGTGCATATTTATTTCTATTTATAGATAATATTTATATACATTTATATATTTTTATATAAATGTGTGTGTGTGTGTGTATATATATATATATATGTATATATATGGAGTATTATCCAGCCATGACAAGGAAGAAAATTCTGCCATTTTCATCATTATCACTAGATCTTAAGGGCATTATGCTCAGTGAAATAAGTCCAAAAGAGAAAAATAAATACCACATATTCTCACTTCTTTGTGTTATCTAAAAACAAAGACCTCAAAAACTCAGTAGAAAATTGGCTGCCAGGGGCTAAGAGATAGAGGGAATGCAGAAATGTTGATCAAAAGGCACAAATATTCAGTTACAATGTAACTACGGTCCAGGGATCTAATATATCACATGGTAACTAGAGTTAACTGCATTATTTTAATAATTTTTTATTATGTTAATCACCATACATTATTAGTTTTTGATGTAGTGTTCCATGATTCATTGTTTGTGCATAACACCCACTGCCCCACGCAGAACGTGCCCTCTTTAATACCCATCACCAGGCTAACCCATCCCCCCACCCCCTCCACTCTAGAACTCTCAGTTTGTTTCTCAGAGTCCATCGTCTCTCATGGTTCGTCTCCCCCTCCGACTTACTCCCCTTCATTCTTCCCCTCCTGCTATCTTCTTTTTTCTTAACATATGTTGCATTATTTGTTTCAGAAGTACAGATCTGTGATTCAACAGTCTTGCACAATTCACAGCGCTCACCATAGCATATACCCTCCCCAATGTCTATCACCCAGCCACCCCATCCCTCCTACCCCCCGACTCTACCAACCCTCAGTTTGTTTCCTGAGATTAAGAATTCCTCATATCAGTGAGGTCATATGATAAATGTCTTTCTCTGGTTGACTTATTTCACTCAGCATAACACCTTCCAGTTCCATCCATGTCGTTGCAAATGGCAAGATCTCATTCCTTTTGATGGCTCCATAATATTCCATTGTGTATATATACCACATCTTCTTTATCGATTCATCTGTCGATGGACATCTTGGCTCTTTCCACAGTTTGGCTATTGTGGACATTGCTGCTATAAACATTGGGGTGCACGTACCCCTCAGACCACTAGATTTGTATGTTTGTGGTAAATACCCAGTAGTGCAATTGCTGGATCGTACGGTAGCTCTATTTTCAACTGTTTGAGGAACCTCCATACTGTTTTCCAGAGGGGTTGCACCAGCTTGCATTCCCACCAACA
>NW_027401719.1:0-2043 GCF_003265705.2 Callorhinus ursinus
GGTCCTCCGCACTATTCCTTATGTTCCACATATGAGTGAAACCATATTTAATAGTCTTTATCTTCTTGACTTCTTTCAATTAGCATAATCCCCTCCAGTTCCATCCATGTCAATACAAATGGTGGGTATTCATCCTTTCTGATGGCTGAGGAATATGCCATTGTATACATGGAGCACATCCTCCTTATCCATTTGTCTGTGAAGGGCATTTCAGCTCCTTCCTCAGTTTGGCTATTGTAGACATTGTTGCTATGAACATTGGGGTGCAGGTGCTCCTTCTTTTCACTACCTCTGTATCTTTGGGGTAAATACCCAGTAGTGCAACTGCTGTGTCGTAGGCTAGCTGTATTTTCAACTTTTTGAGGAACCTCCATACTGTGTGCCAGAGCGGCTGCACCAGTTTGCATTCCCATCTACAGTGCAGGAGGGTTCCTTTTTCTCTGCATCCTCGCCAATACTTATTTCCTGCCTTGATAGTTTTTGCCATTCTAACTGGTGTAAGGTGGTATCTCATTGTGGTTTTGGTTTGTATTTCCTTGATGGCAAGTGATGTTGAACCTTTTTTCATGTGTCGGTTGGCCATTTGCCTGTCTTCTTTGGAAAAATATCTGTTCATGTCTTCTGCCCATTTCTGGACTGGATTATTTGTTTTATGCGTGGTGAGTTTGATAAGTTCTTTATAGATCGTAGATACCAGCCCTTTATCTGTAATGACCATTGCAAATATCTTCTCCCATTCTGTGGGTTGTCTCTTCGTTTTGTTGACTGTTTCCTTTGCTGTGCAGAAGTTTTTTATCTTGATGAATTCCCAAAAGTTCATTTTTACTTTTGTTTCCCTTACCTTTAGAAATGTGTCTTGAAAGAAGTTGCTGTGTCCCCTGTGAAAGAAGTTACTGCTTGTGTTCTCCTCTAGGATTTGGATGGATTCCTGTCTCACCTTGAGGTCTTTCATCCATTTTGAGTTTATCTTTGTGTATGATGTCAGAGAATGGTCCATTTTCATTCTTCTGCATGTGGCTGTCCATTTGTCCCAGCACTATTTATTGAAGAGACTGTGTTTTTCCATTGGATGTTCTTTCCCGCTTTATCAAAGTGTAATTGACCATAGAGTCGAGGGTCCATTTCTGGGTTCTCTATTCTGTTTCATTGACTACGTGTCTGTTTTTGTGCCAGTACCATGATGTCTTGATGATCACATTTGTAATGTAGCTTGAAGTCAGGCAGTGTGATGCCCCCAGATTTGGTCTTCTTTTTCAACATGATTTCTTGGTACTAAGGTTAAAGGTGTTTTGCCTCAAGTTCTTCCCTTTAATAGTAATTATAATGATAATGGTGATTTTTACCTTTTACCATCCATGGGCTCTGATCCTGGGCTCCCATTGAAGATATCCTTTAACATTTTACCAAGCTCATCACATCTGGGTAAAACCTCAAAGCATGGGCCCTGTTTCATCCCCAAACACATATTGTGCATCTGTTTGAGAAGAAAAAGATAACCAAAAAATTCCATTGCAAACATAAAGATAAGAAAAACAAAAGAACCCCTCTGGTTCCCATAAGATTCAAGTCATACTGACTTGCACAAACTGAAAAAAATAAGAAAAATCTGTAACTTTCAGTAATGTTCTTCCTCATGATGATGTGTAACTCTGAATGTAAAACAACACAGAACAAATATATAAACCTGCCCCAAATGATCCTTCCCTGGAGCACTCGATTCTTGCGATGATTGTGTCTCCCAGGCCGCTGTCTTGAGGTGGGTTTGAATAAAACTCTTCATTTCTCGCTAAACTGTTTAAGGAATGGGAGACAAGTGAATTGAAAGAGCAGTGTTGATGCTGTCATGGTGCTCAGTGTCCAGTTAGCACAGATTTGAAGATTGGACTTGGAAGTGTTGATGTTCAACGAGCATATTGTCCGAGTTTCCAGCACATGGAATCACCTGGCTGGTGTGCCTAATCGGGCCACTTCCTGCCTTTCTAAGGGCAGCTTGAAAGTGGCTTGAAACCCTTGGGCATTTGTGGAGTGGTCTGGATGGGACAC
>NW_027401719.1:2143-3917 GCF_003265705.2 Callorhinus ursinus
CTGTGAGAAGCATTGAGCTTGAGTGGAAAGAAGTTGCTGGGTCTTATGACTCACTGTGTTAGCAGGTCTGAGCCTGGCAGGATAGTAGGTTCAGAGAGCTGGGAGGATGTGATGCCGTGGTAGTGGACCGTCACTCATGAAGGGCAGGCCACCTTGTTACAGGGACAGGGACTGGGTTCTCCTACCTGGCCAGCCCTCCTGCTGCAGATGTGATAAGAGAGTTGCTCCCAGTTTGGTTCTCGAGCCCTCGGCTCAGGAAGTTGGTTGGTGGGAAGAAACCCAGGCAAAGCATTATTGATTCTTACCCAGTGTGCCCCATCCTTCCTCAGAGGAGGCACAGCAGATGTCCCCTCCCTGGTGTCTGTGACTTAGGCCGGCAGAAGCACTTCTTCCAGAGCCACATGCCTGACAAATCCTCTCCACATTCCTGTGCTGTGTGCAAGAGGTCACTTTTCATGTGCAACTGAAATCTTAGCTCCTCTGTTTGGAACTGAGGCCACACAGGACACCAGTCTCCATGAAGGTCCAGTTCCAAGTGGAACCTGATGTGTGACTGAGGCTGAACCTGTGCAGTCTGCTGACCCTGCTGCAGGCTCCTTCCTCAAAACTGTGCAGCAAAGCCTGGTTTGTGATTATGTAACAAGAAAGAGGGACAGGTTCACCATTCTGCCTGTTGACTGGAGGATTCTGGACTTTAATCCCAGGGGGCTGGTGCAGGGAGGAGGGATGTCTGTTTCCCAGGACCTTGGCCAGAGGGAGATTTGGACCCTGGGATGGGTCTCTGTTCAGCTTTCTCAGATGACCACCTCAGGCAAGGAGAGGAATTGTGTGTGCTCACCTGTAACGGAGGAAGTTGTCTGGGTTCAGGTCTCATGTGCAGGTGGAGTCCTCATGTGGCTCATTTTCCTGATGGTGTTCAGGGTGCAGTAGGTGGACCCCCTGGTCCTGGGCATTCTGGTTGTGCGAGAGCCCTGGGGCTCCTTTTCCCCAGGGCTTTGGACCAGGAAATAGGAAGGAGTCAGTGGTGAAACCATCAGTGTAGGCCTCTGGTTCTGCCCTGCTGAGATGGACTGGTGACTGTGATAACTGCTATGCAAATAGAGAGAAGGAGACAGGGCTGGGGTGCTGAAGGGGGGGTGAGGGTGTTTCTTGCTATTCACATAGGGGCTAGTGGACCCTCAAAGTAAGGTGATCCTTGAGTCAAGATCTAAACAAGATGAGTGATATCACATCAAGAGCATTCTAAAGGAAGGGAAAACATGTGCAAAGGCCCTGTGGCAGGAGCAAAACAGGTAGGTCCAGGAGCAGCAAGAAGACACTGTGGCCACAGGAGAGACCTTAGGACATGACCTCAGGGAGGTGACAGAGGGAGACAGAAAGCCATTGCAGGGTTGTGACCACATGGGACCCTGTTTCACTGGGCCATCCTGACTACAGTGTTGAGAACAGATGACAGAGGGTTGAGGATGGGCAAGGGAGGTGCATGATGAAGCTTTTCCAGGAACTCAGGCAAGAGATGGCCTCCAGTGTGGACCAGATAGGTGGCCTAGGAAGAAGTGGTCGGTCCTGTTCTGGTTACGTTGAAGATGGAGCTCAATGGATTTGCTGATGGGTTAGATAATGGGAATGGGAGAAAGGAGGAATTGGGGTAAAACACAGCTGTGGTTGGATGTCCTGAGCGAGGGGAAGGAGTAGGTTTTTGGGGGTAGGAGGTCATCTGTGTTCCACATGCTCAGGAATGTGCCTTTCACGGTGATCTGCTGATGTGTGTGTC
>NW_027401720.1:0-3917 GCF_003265705.2 Callorhinus ursinus
GGAATTTGCAAACACAAAACCAGCCCTACAGGAAATATTGAAAGGGGACCTCTAAGCAAAGAGAGAGCCTAAAAGCAACATAGACCAGAAAGGAACACAGGCAATATACAGTAACAGTCAGCTTACAGGCAATACAATGGCACTAAATTCCTATCTTTCAATAGTTACCCTGAATGTAAATGGGCTAAATGCTCCAATCAAAAGACACAGGCTATCATACTGGATTAAAAACAAGACCCATCAATATGCTGTCTGCAAGAGACTCATTTTAGACCCAATGATGCCTCCAGATTGAAAGTGAGGGGGTGGAAAACCATTTACCATGCTAATGGACACAAAAAGAAAGCTCGGGTGGCAATCCTTATATCAGACAAATTAGAGTATAAACGAAAGACTGTAATAAGAGATGAGGAAGGACACGATATCCTACTAAAGGGTCTATCCAACAAGAGGATCTAACAATTGTAAATATCTATGCTTCTAACAAGGGAGCAGCCAATTATATGGCAATTAATAACAACAGCAAAGAAACACATCGACAACAATACAATAATAGTGGGTGACTTTAACACCCCCCTCACTGGAATGGACAGATCATCTAAGCAAAAGATCAACAAGGAAATAAAGACTTTAAATAACACACTGGACAAATGGACTTCACAGACATATTCAGAACATTCCATCCCAAAGCAACGGAATACATATTCTTCTCTAGTGCCCATGCAACGTTCTCCAGAATTGATCACATCCTAGGTCACAAATCAGGTCTCAACCGGTACCAAAAGACTGGGATTATTCCCAACATATTTTCAGACCACAATGCTTTGAAACAGGAACTCAATCACAAGAGGAAAGTCGGAAAGAACTCAAATACATGGAGGCTAAAGAGCATCCTACTAAAGAATGAATGGGTCAACCAGGAAATTAAAGAAGAATTAAAAAAATTCATGGAAACCAATGAAAATGAAAACGCAACTGCTCAAAATCTTTGGAATACAGCAAAGGCAGTCCTAAGAGGAAAGTATATAGCAATACAAGCCTGTACTGACTTTTTACTCAGTGGAAATTGAATTAAAGAAGAAGAAAATTAAGGAAGAATTTTAAAAATTCATGGAAGCCAATGAAAATGAAAACACAACTGTTCAAAATCTTTGGGATACAGCAAAGGCAGTCCTAAGAGGAAAGTATATAGGAATACAAGCCTTTCTCAAGAAACAAGAAAGGTCTCAAATACACAACCTAACCCTACACCTAAAGGAGCTAGAGAAAAAACAGCAAAGAAAGCCTAAACCCAGCAGGAGAAGAGAAATAATAAAGATCAGAGCAGAAATCAATGAAATAGAAACCAAAAGAACAGTAGAATAGATCAACGAAACTAGGAGCTGGTTCATTGAAAGAATGAACAGGACTGATAAACCCCTGGCCAGACTTATCAAAAAGAAAGAAAAATGACCCAAATAAATGAAATCATGAATGAAAGAGGAGAGATCACAACCAACACCAAAGAAATACAAACAATTATAAGAACATATTATGAGCAAATCTATGCCAGCAAATTAGATAACCTGGAAGAAATGGATGCATTCCTAGAGATGTATCAACTACCAAAACTGAACCAGGAAGAAATAGAAAACCTGAGCAGACCTATAACCGCTAAGGAAAATGAAGCAGTCATCAAAAATCTCCCAACAAACAAAAGCCCAGGGCCAGATGGCTTCCCAGGGGGAATTCTACCAAACATTTAGAGAAGAATTAATACCTATTCTTCTGAAACTGTTCCAAAAAATAGACATGGAAGGAAAACTTCCAAACTCATTTTATGAGGTCACCATTACCTTGATCCCAAAACCAGACAAAGACCCCATCCAAATGGAGAATTACAGACCAATATCCTTGATGAACATGGATGCAAAAACTCTCACCAAAATACTAGCCAACAGGATCCAACAGTACATTAAAAGGATTATTTTTTTTTTTAAATTTTTTTATTGTTATGTTAATCACCATATATTACATCATTAGTTTTTGATGCAGTGTTCCATGATTCATTGTTTGTTCATAACACCCAGTGCACCATGCAAAACGTGCCCTCCTCAATACCCATCACCAGGCTAACCCATCCCCCCACCCCCCTACCCTCTAGAACCCTCAGTTTTTCAGAGTCCATCATCTCTCATGGTTCGTCTCCCCCTCTAACATACTCCCCTCATTAAAAGGATTATTCACCATGACAAAGTGGGATTTATCCCTGGGCTGCAAGGTTGGTTCAACATTTGCAAATCTATCAATGTGATACATAATTAACAAAAGAAAGAACAAGAATCATATGATCCTCTCAATAGATGCAGAAAAAGCATTTGACAAAGTCCAGGATCCTTTCTTAATCAAAACTCTTCAGAGTATAGGGATAGAGGGTACATACCTCAATATCATAAAAGCCATCTATGAAAAACCTACAGCAAATATCATTCTCAATGGGGAAAAACTGAGAGCTTTCCCCCTAAGGTCAGGAACACTGCAGGGATGTCCACTATCACCACTGCTATTCAACATAGTGTTAAAAGCCCTAGCCACAGCAATCAGACAATAAAAAGAAATAGAAGGCATCTGAATTGGCAAAGAAGAAGTCAAACTCCCACTCCTTGCAGATGATATGATCCTTTATGTGGAAAACCCAAAAGACTCCACCGCAAACCTTCTCGAACTCATACAGAAATTCAAAAGTGGCAGGATATAAAATCAATGCACAAAAAATCAGTGGCATTACTATACACCAACAACGAGACAGAAGAAAGAGAAATTAAGCAGTTGATCCCATTTACAACTGCACCCAAAACCATAAGATACCTAGGAATAAATTGAACCAAAGAGGCAAAAAATCTGTACTCAGAAAACTATAGAATAGTCATGAAAGAAATTGAGGAAGACACAAAGAAATAGAGAAATGTTCCATGCTCATGGATTGGAAGAACAAATATTGTGAAGATGTCAGTGTGTGAATGTGAATGTGTAGCAATCAACACATTCAATGCAATCCCCATCAAAATACCATCCACTTTTTTCAAAGAAATGGAACAAAGAATCCTAAAATTTGTATGGAACCAGAAAAGACCCCGAATAGCCAGAGGACTGTTGAAAAAGAAAAGCAAAGCTGGCGGCATCATAATTCCGGACTTCCAGCTCTATTACAAAGCTGTCATCATCAAGACAGTATGGTACTGGCGCAAAAAGAGACACATAGATCAATGGAACAGAATCGAGAGCCCAGAAATGGACCCTCAACTCTATGGTCAACTCATCTTTGACAAAGCAGGTCACAATGTCCAATGGAAAAAAGACAGTCTCTTCAACAAATGGTGTTGGGAAAATTGGACAGCCACATGCAGAAGAATGAAACTGGACCATTTCCTTACACCACACACAAAAATGGACTCCAAATAGTTGAAAGACCTAAACGTGAGACAGGAGTCCATCCAAATCCTAAAGGAGAACACAGGCAGCAACCTCTTCCACCTCAGCCGCAGCAACTTCTTCTAGAAACATTGCCAAAGGCAAGGGAAGCGAGGGCAAAAATGAACTATTGGGACTTCATCAAGATAAAAAGCTTTTGCACAGCAAAAGAAACAGTCCACAAAACCAAAGACAACCGACAGAATGGGAGAAAATATTTGCAAATGAGACATCAGATAAAGAGCTAGTATCCAAAATCTATAAAGAACTTATCAAAGTCATCACCCAAAGAACAAATAATCCAATCAAGAAATGGGCAGATGACATGAACAGACATTTTTCCAAAGAAGAAATCCAAATGGCCAACAGACGCATGAAAACGTGCTCAACATCGCTCGGCATCAGGGAAGTCCAAATCAGAACCTCAATGAGATACCACCTTACACCAGTCAGAATGGCTAAAATTA
>NW_027401721.1:0-3916 GCF_003265705.2 Callorhinus ursinus
GTCCCTCAGCCGAGCCGACTTCAAAAAGGTCCAATTTTGTGCTCCGCGGCTCTATTACTTGCCAGAAGCGGCCGGCAGCGGCCCCTCCCCCGCCGTCTATCCTCCCGAATATTGCCTTGGATTCACTTCTCCGCACATCCGACCTTCCAGTAAGTGGTCGCTTCTCTGTTCAGAGAGTTGTTGCTACTCTCCTCTTCGATCTCCTGTTGAGTTCGTAGGTGTTCAGAATGGTTTGATCCCTATTCAGCTGAATTCCTGAGACCAGACAAAATCTAGGTCTCCTACTCCTCCGCCATCTTGCTCTGACCATCGAATAAATAAAATCTTAAAAAAAGAAAGAAAATTCCACCATGGATAAACCACACGGTCCAATAAGATCCAAACAAAACCTTTAGTACACATGGTAGAAAAAAACTCCTTTCCTTAAAATAAATTAGCTTTCTGTCTTTATATTCCTGTCAAATAAGGAATGCCTTTATTAAAACTCATGGGCAAATGTCTTAAAAAGGCATTTTGAAGAAAAAGAAATATATGAATCCATAGGAAAATAATTTCAATTCTATTCTAATTAGAAAAATTGAAATTTGAAAAGTTGAGGGTTTTTTTTCTCCTAACATGCCATATATTGAAGGGGTTGTTATAAACCAGTAATGTTGCATATATGAGAAAATGCTCAGGCACATAATCTATGTGAAAGAGTATAAATCATTTTGGAAGACAATTTGCCATTATCTTTCACAATTAGAAATGTGCAAACCTGGGGCGCCTGGGTGGCTCAGTCGTTAAGCGTCTGCCTTCGGCTCAGGTTATGATCCCAGAGTCCTGGGACCGAGTCCCCCATCGGGCTCCCTGCACTGCAAGAAGCCTGCTTCTCCCTCTCCCACTCCCCCTGCTAGTGCTCCTGCTCTCGCTGTGTCTCTCCCTGTCAAATAAATAAATAAAATCTTAAAAAAAAAAAGAAAACAAAGAAATGGGCAAACCTGGGGCGCCTGGGTGCTTCAGTCAGTTGAGCACCTGACTCTTGATTTTGGCTCAGGTCCTGATCTCAGGGTTGTGAGATCTCGCCCTGAACTGGACTCTGCACTCAGAGGGGAGTGTCCTTGAAATTCTCCCTCTCCCTCTGACCCTCACCCTGCTCAAGCCCTCCCTCTCTCTAAAATAAATAAATAATTTTTAAATGTGCCAACTTTCTGAACTAGATCCCCCTATTTTATTTCTAGGAATTTACATTCATGTATACATACCATGACTCCCCCCAAAATATTTGCGCAGTATTGTTTTCATGTGAAAAGTTTAAAACAACATAGGTGATCATCAGGAAGAAACTAATTAACTAAATGTTACATAACTTTAACAAAATTGCATAGTATGCATGTGCTCATAGCAAAGCATGAGCAAGATACATCATTAAGTAGATGCATAGATTGCATGGCAGATCATTGTCTATATTGTATTCTATTTGTATGATATAACATAGCATATTTTCCATAAAGTTGTAGAGACATTATTGGTTTATTCGGGAGAAATGTACCTCAGGTTAAGAAAGTTCCATATTTAATTGTCACATTATACTCTTATCGATTTTATTTTATTATTTATTTATATATTTATTTTTACTCATCGATTTTAAAGCTGAATATGTTACTCAAAATAAATTAAAAATTTGAAAATAATTAAATACAATTAACTTTGATTCTCTAGGCCTTAGGTGTAGTCATGAAACAAACTTGATATAATAAAAACATATTTTATCATTAATATAATAACTTGACTGCATGTTTTGTAGTGCATAGATTCTATCTCTGACAGAACCATTACATCCCACAACTTCAAAACTTCCCAGCTCCCTAGGTTTTGCAATATTACAATCTCAAAAATAAAATTAGTACCTGATATTTTCACAATATTCCAAAGAAAGTAATGAGTTAAAAATAGATTTGTTTTTTTTAAAAAATATATTAAATAATTACAATGATTCTTGAAAATACTTGTTTTAGTTTCAGAAACTTGTCTTAGTCAAAACAAAACAAAACAACCACACAAAGTCTCTCCTAGATTAACATATATTCTTTGTGATTTAAAATTCAAATTGTTGGGACACCTGGGTGACTCAGCCCATTATATGTCTGCCTTCAGCTCAAGTCATGACCCCAGTTTCCTGGGATCCAGCCTCAGAATCCCGGTTCCCTGCTCAGCAGGGAGTCTGCTTCTCCCTCTCCTTCTGCCCCCAACTCGTGCTTGAGCTCTCTGTTTCTCTCTCTGTCTCCCAAATAAATAAAATCTTTAAAAAATATAAAAATTGAAAAATAAAATAAATTTCAGGTTGTTTGGCATTTACTACTGGCTATATTGTACTAGACTCACTTTCCCACTAATGGTTTGTTTGTATGTTTATTTTTTCTTCTTACAAAATAGGATAGTTCAGAGAAAAAGATTAGAAGATTTATTTTCTCCAATGTGTGGTAATTATTCCCGAAAGCATAAAATTATTGACTATAAATCACTTAGAAAAATATTTAACAATTCTGGCCTCTTGTGTTTTCACTACATTTTCCCCAAATCTATAAGTAGAAAAGACATAATTTGACATTTATTTCATGGAATAATTGGTTTATTCAACCAATGTCTTCCATATTCTAAAGTGGTGAAAAAGGAAAACCAGAGGCAACCAGTAGGAATGTTGAGAATCAGACTAAGATTTTCTCTTGAGTAGCTTGTTCTTGCTTACTGAGAATTTGATGAACTGTTGCATTTGCCATTTCTCTCCCTCTGGATAACTGGAGGAAAATTTCTCAAGGATTCAGAATAAAGACATTAATATTTAATGTTTAAAGTCAGAAAAAGAGCAAGGAAAATTTCCACTTAAGAGAAGAGCATGACCCACAGGATATCAGTAAAATATTGCATGGGGTTGCTGGGGTTTATAATCTCACTTTGATTCTACACTATGAAATTTAACTTCTCCCAATGCTGTTTGAAGCTATTAAAGTTTCAAGTGCATTTCATAGTAGGTCACAGAGCAAAGCTACCTTTCACTTTTCTCTCTTAGAGGATAAAGACAATAAAGAATCAAAATGAATCAGTTAAAGCTCAGCCCCATGTCTTCTTTCATGTTCAGATGCCAGGCAGTCATCAAAGTAGCATTGGGGAATAACCAGATCCCCAGGGACTGGCAACTTCCTTCTCCCATGTGTAGCCAACTTGTTAAGTGACTGAAATGTCCCTCTAAGGAAGACTTGAGGGAAGAATCTTTAATAGTATTTTGCTGCATTGCAGGGTCCTTTCTTCAAGCTGCTCTACTTCTCAAGTAAGAGGATCTGTGTCTGTGAACTAGTCATGAATCCCCCATTGTGTTGATTCAAATTATCTTTCTGCCTTTAGACCCATATTTTTTTCTGCTAATATATTCCAACTAACATCTTAGTAGGTCACCAAATATTTTATTTTTAAAAATCCTGTGATCAATTATCCATCACCACAGTTCCCTGTATGTCAAAACTCATGTGGCTTAATTGTAGTAATGAGTTGCACCTTGTTAGGATGGCACCTACTTTTCCAGGACATCATTATTTTATCATTATTTTCAATATCAGGTGGCCCAGTTCCACTGCTGCATTCCCCACCATCATCACTGGTCCTTGGGAGTTAGATACCACAGAACATTTTAAGAATTCTAATGCCCTCCTTACCAAATTAATTCTTAATGCCTTCATGAAAAAAAGGTTCTCCAGGCTTTCCACAAGGTATGTGTAGAGGGTGGCTGAGCATATTGCATTAGAGAAACTCCAAAATTCCCATCTTCCTGAGCCCATTGATTCCTTTTTCCACAGGGTCCCAGGGACTTTCCAGCTTTTCAACCTTATTTACCGTAGACTGTCATTGAGTTCAAACTTCAGGTAGCCAATGTGGAAGACAG
>NW_027401722.1:0-3915 GCF_003265705.2 Callorhinus ursinus
TGTACTTTGTCAAATGCTTTTTCTGCATCTACTGAGAGGATCATATGATTCTTGTTCTTTCTTTTGTTAATGTATTGTATCATGTTGATTGATTTGCGGATGAGAGATGGTACTTTTAAGTGTGGGTTGTTTAGTAGTCAAATCTATCCATCCTTTCCTTCATGTTTTCTGTTTCTGGCCTTGACAGAGCTCTTGGAAAACTTTTTCTCCCTGTGTCAGATAGATCTTCAATTATAATTCCTGGTCCTTCTATGAATTTTAAATCCTAATATTTAATTAATTGTAATTTAATTAATAATGATATTTTGGTATCTATAATTTATTTTGGTAAATGGAATAAACTAGGAATCTTCAGTCTTCTCTTAGAAAAATCTAGTCCTTTTGGCAAGGTGGCAGAGGAGTAGGAGACCTAAGTTTCGTCTGGTCCCAGGAATTCAGCTAGATAGGGATTAAACCATTCTGAACACCTACGAACCCAGCAGGAGACCAAAGAATAGAATAGCAGCAACTCTCTGAACAGAAAAGCAACCACTTTCTGGAAGGGTCATATTCTACCCCTTCATAGTAGTTAACCTTATTTTTGGTATATATATATAAGTTGTTCTCTCTTTAAAATTTTGGGATACAGTTTCTTCTAACAGACCAATATATACCCTAAATCTCTAGTGTACAGCTTTGTTCTAGTCTCCTGCCTATTCCCATTCTCTCCCCCTTTTTCTTAAAATCCTCTTCTTTCTTTTTTCATTCAACTTCTTATCTTATTAATTCCTTTTATAAAATCTTTTGTAATTTTCATCTTTACAGTCATATTCCATCACTTCATCATATTTACCCTTATTTTTGTACATATATAAGTTTTTCTTTCTTTAAGATTTTGGTAGGCACTTTCTTCTAACAGACCAAAATACGCCCAAAATCTAGCATGTGGCACTGATCTATGCACCAGCCTGATCATATTGATCGTATTTTTTTTTATCTTTTTCTTTTTTCTTTCTTTCCCTTTCTTTTCCCCCGGTTTAAGATCTCTTCTGATTTGTTTAATGTATATTTTTCTGGGGTCGTTGCTACCATGTTAGCATTTTGTTCTCTCATTCATTTATTCTGCTCTGGACAAAATGACAAGACGGAAAAAATCACCTCAAAAAAAAGAACAAGAGGCAGTACAAACTGCCAGGGACCTAACCAATACAGACATTAGTAAGATGTCTGAACTAGAGTTCAGAAAGACGATTTTAGAGATACTAGTTGGGCTTCAAAAAAGCATGGAAGATATTAGAGAAACCCCTTTCTGGAGAAATAAAAGAACTAAAATCTAACAAAGTCAAAATCTAAAAGGCTATTAATGAGGTGCAATCAAAAATGGAGGCTCTAACTGCTAGAATAAATGAGACAGAAGAGTGAATTAGTGATATAGAAGAACAAATGATGGAAAATAAAGAAACTGAGAAAAAGAGAGATAAACAACTACTGGATCACAAGGGCAGAATTCGAGAGATAAGAGATACCATAAGACAAAACAATATTAGAATAATTGGGATCCGAGAAGAAGAAGAAAGAGAGAAAGGAGGAGAAGGTATACTGAAGCAAATTATAACAGAGAACTTCCCTAATTTGGGGAAGGAAACAGGCATCAAAATCCAAGAGGCACAGAGAATCCTCCTCAAAATCAATAAAAATAAGTTAACACCCCGACATCTAATAATAAAATTTAACGAGTCTCACAGACAAAGAGAAAATCCTGAAAGCAGCTCAGGAGAAGAGATCTGTAACCTACAATGGTAGAAACATTAGATTGGTAACAGACCTATCCACAGAGACCTGGCAGGCCAGAAAAGACTGGCATGATATATTCAGAGCACTAAATGAGAAAAATATGCAGCCAAGAATACTATATCCAGCTAGGCTGTCATTGAAAATAGAAGGAGAGATAAAAAGCTTCCAGGACAAACAAAAACTAAAGGAATTTGCAAACACGAAACCAGCCCTACAAGAAATATGGAAAGGGGGTCTGCTAAGCAAAGAGAGAGCCTAAAAGTAACATAGACCAGAAAGGAAGACAGACAATGTACAGTAACAGTAACCTTACTGGCAATACAGTGGCACTAAATTCATATCTTTCAATAGTTACTCTGAATGTAAATGGGCTAAATGCCCCAATCAAAAGACACAGGGTATCATTGGATAAAAAAAAAAGACCCATTGATATGCTGTCTGCAAGACACTCATTTTAGACACAAAGATAAATCCAGATTGAAAGTGAGAGGGTGGAAAACAATATACCATGCTAATGGACATCAAAAGAAAGCTGGGGTGGCAATCCTTATATCAGACAAATTAGATTTTAAACCAAAGACTATAATAAGAGATGAGGAAGGACACTATATCATACTTAAACAGTTTATCCAACAAGAAGATCTAACAATTGTAAATATCTATGCCCCTAACAAGGGAGCAGCCAATTATATGAGCCAATTAGTAACAAAATCAAAGAAACACATCGACAACAACACAATAATAGTAGGGGACTTTAACATCCCCCTCACTGTAATGGACAGATCATCTAAGCAAAAGATCAACATGGAAATAAAGACTTTAAATGACACACTGGATCAAATGGACTTCAAAGATATATTCAGAACATTCCATCCCAAAGCAACAGAATACACATTCTTCTCTAGTGCCCATGGAATATTCTCCAGAACAGATCACATCCTAGGTCACAAATCAGG
The DNA here is from genome assembly GCF_003265705.2 of Callorhinus ursinus. Taxonomy (NCBI): domain Eukaryota; kingdom Metazoa; phylum Chordata; class Mammalia; order Carnivora; family Otariidae; genus Callorhinus; species Callorhinus ursinus. The sequence goes on from NW_027401722.1 coordinate 2,730, forward strand.
TCTCAACCAGTACCAAAAGACTGGGATCATTCCCTGCATATTTTCAGACCACAGTGCTTTTGAAACTAGAACTCAATCACAAGAGGAAATTAGGAAAAAATTGAAATACATGGAGGCTGAAGAGCATCCTACTAAAGAATAAGTGGGTAAACCAGGAAATTAAAGAATTAAAAAAATTCATGGAAACAAATGAAAATTAAAACACAACTGTTCAAAATTTGGGGGATGCAGCAAAGGCAGTCCTAAGAGGAAAGTATATAGCAATACAAGCCTTTCTCAAGAAACAAGAAAGGTCTCAAATACACAACCTAACCCTACACCTAAAGGAGCTGGAGAAAGAACAGCAAATAAAGCCTAAACCCAGCAGGAGAAGAGAAATCATAAAGATCAGAGCAGAAATCAATGAACTAGAAACCAAAAGAACAGTAGAACAGATCAACGAAACTAGGAGCTGGTTCTTTGAAAGAATTAACAAGATTGATAAACCCCTGGCCAGACTGATCAAAAAGAAAAGAGAAATGACCCAAATCAACAAAATCATGAATGAAAGAGGAGAGATCACAACCAACACCAAAGAAATACAAACAATTATAAGAACATATTATGAGCAACTCTATGCCAGCAAATTAGATAACCTGGAAGAAATGGGTGCATTCCTAGAGATGTATCAACTACCAAAATTGAACCAGGAAGAAATAGAAAACCTGAACAGACCTATAACCACTAAGGAAATTGAAGCAGTCATCAAAAATCTCCCAAGAAACAAAAGCCCAGGGCCAGATGGCTTCCCAGGGGAATTCTATCAGACATTTCAAGAAGAATTAATACCTATTCTCCTGAAACTGTTCCAAAAAATAGAAATGGAAGGGAAACTTCCAAACTCATTTTATGAGGCCAGCATTACCTTGATCCCAAAACCAGACAGAGACCCCATCAAAAAAGAGAATTACAGACCAATATCCTTGATGAACATGGATGCAAAAATTCTCACCAAAATACTAGCCAATAGGATCCAACAGTACATTAAAAGGATTATTCACCATGACCAAGTGGGATTTATTCCTGGGCTGCAAGGCTGGTTCAACATCCGCAAATCAATCAACGTGATACAATACATTAACAAAAGAAAGAACAAGAATCATATGATCCTCTCAATAGATGCAGAAAAAGCATTTGACAAAGTACA
>NW_027401723.1:0-3915 GCF_003265705.2 Callorhinus ursinus
GTCCCTCAGCCGAGCCGACTTCAAAAAGGTCCAATTTTGTGCTCCGCAGCTCTATTACTTGCCAGAAGCGGCCGGCAGCGGCCCCTCCCCCGCCGTCTATCCTCCCGAATATTGCCTTGGATTCACTTCTCCGCACATCCGACCTTCCAGTAAGTGGTCGCTTCTCTGTTCAGAGAGTTGTTGCTACTCTCCTCTTCGATCTCCTGTTGAGTTCGTAGGTGTTCAGAATGGTTTGATCCCTATTCAGCTGAATTCCTGAGACCAGACAAAATCTAGGTCTCCTACTCCTCCGCCATCTTGCTCTGACCATCGAATAAATAAAATCTTAAAAAAAGAAAGAAAATTCCACCATGGATAAACCACACGGTCCAATAAGATCCAAACAAAACCTTTAGTACACATGGTAGAAAAAAACTCCTTTCCTTAAAATAAATTAGCTTTCTGGCTTTATATTCCTGTCAAATAAGGAATGCCTTTACTAAAACTCATGGGCAAATGTCTTAAAAAGGCATTTTGAAGAAAAAGAAATATATGAATCCATAGGAAAATAATTTCAATTCTATTCTAATTAGAAAAATTGAAATTTGAAAAGTTGAGGGTTTTTTTTCTCCTAACATGCCATATATTGAAGGGGTTGTTATAAACCAGTAATGTTGCATATATGAGAAAATGCTCAGGCACATAATCTATGTGAAAGAGTATAAATCATTTTGGAAGACAATTTGCCATTATCTTTCACAATTAGAAATGTGCAAACCTGGGGCGCCTGGGTGGCTCAGTCGTTAAGCGTCTGCCTTCGGCTCAGGTTATGATCCCAGAGTCCTGGGACCGAGTCCCCCATCGGGCTCCCTGCACTGCAAGAAGCCTGCTTCTCCCTCTCCCACTCCCCCTGCTAGTGCTCCTGCTCTCGCTGTGTCTCTCCCTGTCAAATAAATAAATAAAATCTTAAAAAAAAAAAGAAAACAAAGAAATGGGCAAACCTGGGGCGCCTGGGTGCTTCAGTCAGTTGAGCACCTGACTCTTGATTTTGGCTCAGGTCCTGATCTCAGGGTTGTGAGATCTCGCCCTGAACTGGACTCTGCACTCAGAGGGGAGTGTCCTTGAAATTCTCCCTCTCCCTCTGACCCTCACCCTGCTCAAGCCCTCCCTCTCTCTAAAATAAATAAATAATTTTTAAATGTGCCAACTTTCTGAACTAGATCCCCCTATTTTATTTCTAGGAATTTACATTCATGTATACATACCATGACTCCCCCCAAAATATTTGCACAGTATTGTTTTCATGTGAAAAGTTTAAAACAACATAGGTGATCATCAGGAAGAAACTAATTAACTAAATGTTACATAACTTTAACAAAATTGCATAGTATGCATGTGCTCATAGCAAAGCATGAGCAAGATACATCATTAAGTAGATGCATAGATTGCATGGCAGATCATTGTCTATATTGTATTCTATTTGTATGATATAACATAGCATATTTTCCATAAAGTTGTAGAGACATTATTGGTTTATTCGGGAGAAATGTACCCCAGGTTAAGAAAGTTCCATATTTAATTGTCACATTATACTCTTATCGATTTTATTTTATTATTTATTTATATATTTATTTTTACTCATCGATTTTAAAGCTGAATATGTTACTCAAAATAAATTAAAAATTTGAAAATAATTAAATACAATTAACTTTGATTCTCTAGGCCTTAGGTGTAGTCATGAAACAAACTTGATATAATAAAAACATATTTTATCATTAATATAATAACTTGACTGCATGTTTTGTAGTGCATAGATTCTATCTCTGACAGAACCATTACATCCCACAACTTCAGAACTTCCCAGCTCCCTAGGTTTTGCAATATTACAATCTCAAAAATAAAATTAGTACCTGATATTTTCACAATATTCCAAAGAAAGTAATGAGTTAAAAATAGATTTGTTTTTTTAAAAAATATATTAAATAATTACAATGATTCTTGAAAATACTTGTTTTAGTTTCAGAAAATTGTCTTAGTCAAAACAAAACAAAACAACCACACAAAGTCTCTCCTAGATTAACATATATTCTTTGTGATTTAAAATTCAAATTGTTGGGACACCTGGGTGACTCAGCCCATTATATGTCTGCCTTCAGCTCAAGTCATGACCCCAGTTTCCTGGGATCCAGCCTCAGAATCCCGGCTCCCTGCTCAGCAGGGAGTCTGCTTCTCCCTCTCCCTCTGCCCCCAACTCGTGCTTGAGCTCTCTGTTTCTCTCTCTGTCTCCCAAATAAATAAAATCTTTAAAAAATATAAAAATTGAAAAATAAAATAAATTTCAGGTTTTTTGGCATTTACTACTGGCTATATTGTACTAGACTCACTTTCCCCCTAATGGTTTGTTTGTATGTTTATTTTTTCTTCTTACAAAATAGGATAGTTCAGAGAAAAAGATTAGAAGATTTATTTTCTCCAATGTGTGGTAATTATTCCCGAAAGCATATAATTATTGACTATAAATCACTTAGAAAAATATTTAACAATTCTGGCCTCTTGTGTTTTCACTACATTTTCCCCCGATCTATAAGTAGAAAAGACATAATTTGACATTTATTTCATGGAATAATTGGTTTATTCAACCAATGTCTTCCATATTCTAAAGTGGTGAAAAAGGAAAACCAGAGGCAACCAGTAGGAATGTTGAGAATCAGACTAAGATTTTCTCTTGAGTAGCTTGTTCTTGCTTACTGAGAATTTGATGAACTGTTGCATTTGCCATTTCTCTCCCTCTGGATAACTGGAGGAAAATTTCTCAAGGATTCAGAATAAAGACATTAATATTTAATGTTTAAAGTCAGAAAAAGAGCAAGGAAGATTTCCACTTAAGAGAAGAGCATGACCCACAGGATATCAGTAAAATATTGCATGGGGTTGCTGGGGTTTATAATCTCACTTTGATTCTACACTATGAAATTTAACTTCTCCCAATGCTGTTTGAAGCTATTAAAGTTTCAAGTGCATTTCATAGTAGGTCACAGAGCAAAGCTAACTTTCACTTTTCTCTCTTAGAGGATAAAGACAATAAAGAATCAAAGTGAATCAGTTAAAGCTCAGCCCCATGTCTTCTTTCATGTTCAGATGCCAGGCAGTCATCAAAGTAGCATTGGGGAATAACCAGATCCCCAGGGACTGGCAACTTCCTTCTCCCATGTGTAGCCAACTTGTTAAGTGACTGAAATGTCCCTCTAAGGAAGACTTGAGGGAAGAATCTTTAATAGTATTTTGCTGCATTGCAGGGTCCTTTCTTCAAGCTGCTCTACTTCTCAAGTAAGAGGATCTGGGTCTGTGAACTAGTCATGAATCCCCCATTGTGTTGATTCAAATTATCTTTCTGCCTTTAGACCTATATTTTTTTCTGCTAATATATTCCAACTAACATCTTAGTAGGTCACCAAATATTTTATTTTTAAAAATCCTGTGATCAATTATCCATCACCACAGTTCCCTGTATGTCAAAACTCATGTGGCTTAATTGTAGTAATGAGTTGCACCTTGTTAGGATGGCACCTACTTTTCCAGGACATCATTATTTTATCATTATTTTCAATATCAGGTGGCCCAGTTCCACTGCTGCATTCCCCACCATCATCACTGGTCCTTGGGAGTTAGATACCACAGAACATTTTAAGAATTCTAATGCCCTCCTTACCAAATTAATTCTTAATGCCTTCATGAAGAAAATGTTCTCCAGGCTTTCCACAAGGTATGTGTAGAGGGTGGCTGAGCATATTGCATTAGAGAAACTCCAAAATTCCCATCTTCCTGAGCCCATTGATTCCTTTTTCCACAGGGTCCCAGGGACTTTCCAGCTTTTCAACCTTATTTACCGTAGACTGTCATTGAGTTCAAACTTCAGGTAGCCAATGTGGAAGACAG
>NW_027401724.1:0-3915 GCF_003265705.2 Callorhinus ursinus
TGAGTGAATTCCTGTATGAGTTCTTGCAGTTTTGGGGTGGAGTCTTTTGTTTTCCACATAAAGTATCATATCATCTGCAAAGAGTGAGAGTTTGACTTCCTCTTTGCCGATTTGGATGCCTTTGATTTCTTTTTGTTGTCTGATTGCTGTGGGTAGGACTTCTAATACTATGTAGAATAATCCATTTACTTTTTTTTTTAATTTTTTATTGTTATGTTAATCACCATATATTACATCATTAGTTTTTGATGCAGTGTTCCATGATTCATTGTTTGTTCATAACACCCAGTGCACCATGCAAAACGTGCCCTCCTCAATACCCATCACCAGGCTAACCCATCCCCCCACCCCCCTACCCTCTAGAACCCTCAGTTTGTTTTTCAGAGTCCATCATCTCTCATGGTTCGTCTCCCCCTCTAACATACTCCCCTTTTCTTCTTCTCCTGTTATCTTCTTCTTTTCCTTTTTTCTTAAAATATGTTGCGTTATTTGTTTCAGAAGTACAGATCTGTGATTCAACAGTCTTGCACAATTCACAGCGCTCACCGTAGCACATACCCTCCCCAATGTCTATCACCCAGCCATCCCATCCCTCCCACCCCCAACCACTCCAGTAACACTCAGTTTGTTTCCTGAGATTAAGAATTCCTCATATCAGTGAGGTCATATGATACATGTCTTTCTCTGATTGACTTATTTCACTCAGCATAACACCCTCCAGTTCCATCCACGTCGTTGCAAATGGCAAGATCTCATTCCTTTTGATGGCTGCATAATAGAATAATCCATTTACTTTTAATGTTTTTTATACTTGAATGTACATCTGTCATTTTATCGTTACTTCCTGTTGTCTCATGTCATTTTTTTGGTTCCTTTATTCTTCTTTTAGTTCTTTTTTACATTAAGTGAATATTTTCTAGTGTAACATGTTAATTGCTTTAGTGATTTTTTCATTGTACTTTTTGTTTCTTAGCAGTGGGTTTAGAGTATACCACCTACACCTTAACTCATCAGAATCTACTTCAGACGCATGCTTAATTCCACTGATACATAGCAACATTACTTGTATATATTTTGATGTGGATTTCTTTGATTTATCCTATTTAGTGAAATGAATTTTCTGGATATGTTCATTAGTGTTTTCATCAAACGTGATAAGTTTTCATCAATTAGTTCTTTTTTTAAAAGATTTTATTTATTTATTTGAGAGAGAATGAAATAGAGAGAGAGCATGAGAGGGGAGAGGGTCAGAGGGAGAAGCAGACTCCCTGCCAAACAGGGAGCCTGATGCAGGACCTGATCCCGGGACCCCAGGAACATGACCTGAGCTGAAGGCCGTCCCTTAACCAACTAAGCCATGCAGGCACCCTCAGCAATTATTTCTTTGAATATTTTTCAGCTTCTTTCTCCTCCTTCTGGTATTTCCATAATGTGTACCTTGGTGTGCTCAGTGGTGTTCCACATCTGTGCCTCTGTTCATTTACTTTCAATTTTTCCCTCTCAGTTCGTCAAACTGCATTATCTATCTTTAAGCTTATGGACTAAGTTTTCTTTTAATTCAAATCTACTGTTGAGCCCCTCAAATCCAGAAATTCATTTGGTTTATTTTTTTAAGGTTTGATTTATTTATTTATTTGACAGAGAGAGACAGCGAGAGAGGGAACACAAGCAGGGGGAGTGGAAGAGGGAGAAGCAGGCTTCACACCAAGCAGGGAGCCTGATGCTGGGCTTGATGCCAGGACTCTGGGTTCATGACCTGAGCCAAGGCAAATGCTTAACGACTGAGCTATCCAGACGCCACCCCACTTGGTTTATTTTTAAAAATGATTTTTATCTTTTTTTTTATGGTCTCTAATTGATGAGTCATTGTATGACCATCCCAGCGCACCCACCATTTCAGCGGTCCCGCGGCTGAAAAGAAGAGCAAGACATTCACGTGGACCCATGCCATCAACCTCACCCCCGGGAACTTCGACGCAGTGCTGGGAGGTCAGGTCTCCCGTGCCCCTATGTGCTAACCCGCACCATCGGTTGGCTTCTGAGGGGTCAGTCCCCTGAGCCTGGCTCCGAAGCCCCAAAGATTCGGGACACCCGCGCAATAGCGAGTGAATCAGGCTGCCACCGAGAAGGAAAATGCGTCATTTGGTATTCGGGAAAGCATTCAGAGCAGGAGAACTCTGAATGCCCATCCCAAGGAATCCACAAATTTTTGCGCCCTCTTGGGCAAAACCTGAGCCTGACACTCAACCTGACCCACGCCCTAAAAACAAACTCCCAGGGCAGCAGGCCATAGTGCTAGCACTTGGGCCGGCTGTGCCCCTAGGCCCTCCCGCTATGGCTCTCTAGTTTCTTAGGGCTCTGGCCCCAGAGGCCTGGCTCTAAAGCCACAGGGATTGGGGGCACCTGAACAATACCGGAGGATTCAGCGTGTCTCCAAAAAGGAAACCACACCATTGGGAAATCGGGGCAAAGCTTTCCGAGTAGAAATCTGCATGCACATTCCAGCGAAATGCCACATTCAATGGCCCCCTGCCCACAAACCCTGAGACTGACATTCACCCTGACCCACGCGCCCCACTCAGATCCCCCGCCCCCTAAAGCTTGCCCCAGCGTGGCCAGATCACTGCTCCAATGACCCTAGGTCCTAGGTCTATCCCTAGGTTGACTTCTAAGCTTATGGATCCAGAAGACTGGCTCCAAAGCCCCAGGGATGGCAATAAATGAGCAACACCAGAGGACTCAGCTTGCCAAAAACAATTCAAACACACTACTTGCAACTCCCGTGAGGGTTCAGAATAGGACAACTCTGAATGCCCATCCCAACCAACGCACAAATTTGGCGCCCTCTGGCGGCCCACCCTGAGCCTGACGCAACCTGACCCACGGCGTCAAGACAAACCCCTCAGAGCAGGATACAATGCTTACACCTCAGGCCTGCCGTGCCCCTAGGCCCTAACCGTCACCCTAGAGGCCTCTGAGGGTCTGACCCCAGGGGCTTGACTCCAAAGCCCTAGGGATTTGGGACACCTGACCATTACTAGAGGACTCAGCCTGCCCCTAAAACCGAAAACGTGCCATTTGGAATTCCAGTAAGCATTCAGAACAGGAGATCTGTGCTGGTCCATCCCAACGAAACCCAAGTTCAATGTGCCCACACCGCAATCCCTGAGCCTGACACACCCCCCGACCCACAGCCTCAAATCAGACCCCGGAAGCTCATCGCAGCGCCGGCACAACAGGCCCGTCATGCCCCTCAGCGCTAAGGCTCACCCTAGATTGGCTTCTGATCGGTCTGTCTCCAGGGCCTGACTCCAAAGCACGAAGGATTCGGGACCACGAAGGATGTCGAGCAGTATCAAGGGCCTCAGGCTGCCACCCGGAAGGAAAGCCCACCACTGTCAACTCGGGAAAGCATTCAGAGCAGGAGAACTCTGAATGCCCATCCCAGCAAAACTACACTTTTTTCACCCCCTAAGCGCAAACCCTGAGCCTGACACTCAACCTAACCCACACCCTCAATGCAAAGCCCCGATAAAAAGCCCACAGTGCTTACACATCAGGTATTCGGTGCCTCGTAGGCCCTAAATATATCCCTCGCTGGCTTCTGAGGGCTCTGGCCCAGAGGCCTGGCTCTAAAGCCACAGGGATAGGTGGCACCTTCGCAATACCAGAGGATTCACCCCGTCTCCCAGAAGGAAACTGCCCCATTGGGAACCTGCGGCAAAATTTTCCCAGTAGAACGCTGCGTGCACATGCCAGCGAAATGCCACTTTCAACGGCACCCGCCTGCAAACACTGACCAGACTCTCACCCTCACCCACGCCCTAACTCAGATCCCCTGCCCCCCAGGGCTTGCCCCAGCGTGGGAAGATCAGGGCTGAAACGACCCTAGGCCGTAAGCCTATCCCTAGGTTA
>NW_027401725.1:0-3915 GCF_003265705.2 Callorhinus ursinus
TGAGTGAATTCCTGTATGAGTTCTTGCAGTTTTGGGGTGGAGTCTTTGGTTTTCCACATAAAGTATCATATCATCTGCAAAGAGTGAGAGTTTGACTTCCTCTTTGCCGATTTGGATGCCTTTGATTTCTTTTTGTTGTCTGATTGCTGTGGGTAGGACTTCTAATACTATGTAGAATAATCCATTTACTTTTTTTTTTAATTTTTTATTGTTATGTTAATCACCATATATTACATCATTAGTTTTTGATGCAGTGTTCCATGATTCATTGTTTGTTCATAACACCCAGTGCACCATGCAAAACGTGCCCTCCTCAATACCCATCACCAGGCTAACCCATCCCCCCACCCCCCTACCCTCTAGAACCCTCAGTTTGTTTTTCAGAGTCCATCATCTCTCATGGTTCGTCTCCCCCTCTAACATACTCCCCTTTTCTTCTTCTCCTGTTATCTTCTTCTTTTCCTTTTTTCTTAAAATATGTTGCGTTATTTGTTTCAGAAGTACAGATCTGTGATTCAACAGTCTTGCACAATTCACAGCGCTCACCGTAGCACATACCCTCCCCAATGTCTATCACCCAGCCATCCCATCCCTCCCACCCCCAACCACTCCAGTAACACTCAGTTTGTTTCCTGAGATTAAGAATTCCTCATATCAGTGAGGTCATATGATACATGTCTTTCTCTGATTGACTTATTTCACTCAGCATAACACCCTCCAGTTCCATCCACGTCGTTGCAAATGGCAAGATCTCATTCCTTTTGATGGCTGCATAATAGAATAATCCATTTACTTTTAATGTTTTTTATACTTGAATGTACATCTGTCATTTTATCGTTACTTCCTGTTGTCTCATGTCATTTTTTTGGTTCCTTTATTCTTCTTTTAGTTCTTTTTTACATTAAGTGAATATTTTCTAGTGTAACATGTTAATTGCTTTAGTGATTTTTTCATTGTACTTTTTGTTTCTTAGCAGTGGGTTTAGAGTATACCACCTACACCTTAACTCATCAGAATCTACTTCAGACGCATGCTTAATTCCACTGATACATAGCAACATTACTTGTATATATTTTGATGTGGATTTCTTTGATTTATCCTATTTAGTGAAATGAATTTTGTGGATATGTTCATTAGTGTTTTCATCAAACGTGATAAGTTTTCATCAATTAGTTTTTTTTTTAAAGGTTTTATTTATTTATTTGAGAGAGAATGAAGTAGAGAGAGAGCATGAGAGGGGAGAGGGTCAGAGGGAGAAGCAGACTCCCTGCCAAACAGGGAGCCTGATGCAGGACCTGATCCCGGGACCCCAGGAACAATGACCTGAGCTGAAGGCCGTCCCTTAACCAACTAAGCCATGCAGGCACCCTCAGCAATTATTTCTTTGAATATTTTTCAGCTTCTTTCTCCTCCTTCTGGTATTTCCATAATGTGTACCTTGGTGTGCTCAGTGGTGTTCCACATCTGTGGCTCTGTTCATTTACTTTCAATTTTTCCCTCTCAGTTCGTCAAACTGCATTATCTATCTTTAAGCTTATGGACTAAGTTTTCTTTTAATTCAAATCTACTGTTGAGCCCCTCAAATCCAGAAATTCATTTGGTTTATTTTTTTAAGGTTTGATTTATTTATTTATTTGACAGAGACAGACAGCGAGAGAGGGAACACAAGCAGGGGGAGTGGAAGAGGGAGAAGCAGGCTTCACACCAAGCAGGGAGCCTGATGCTGGGCTTGATGCCAGGACTCTGGGTTCATGACCTGAGCCAAGGCAAATGCTTAACGACTGAGCTATCCAGACGCCACCCCACTTGGTTTATTTTTAAAAATGATTTTTATCTTTTTTTTTAGGGTCTCTACTTGATGAGTCATTGTACGACCATCCCAGCGCACCCACAATTTCAGCGGTCCCGCGGCTGAAAAGAAGAGCAAGACATTCACGCGGACCCATGCCTTCAACCTCACCCCCGGGAACTTCGACACAGTGCTGGGAGGTCAGGTCTCCCGTGCCCCTATGTGCTAACCCGCACCATCGGTTGGCTTCTGAGGGGTCAGTCCCCTGAGCCTGGCTCCGAAGCCCCAAAGATTCGGGACACCCGCGCAATAGCGAGTGAATCAGGCTGCCACCGAGAAGGAAAATGCGTCATTTGGTATTCGGGAAAGCATTCAGAGCAGGAGAACTCTGAATGCCCATCCCAAGGAATCCACAAATTTTTGCGCCCTCTTGGGCAAAACCTGAGCCTGACACTCAACCTGACCCACGCCCTAAAAACAAACTCCCAGGGCAGCAGGCCATAGTGCTAGCACTTGGGCCGGCTGTGCCCCTAGGCCCTCCCGCTATTGCTCTCTAGTTTCTTAGGGCTCTGGCCCCAGAGGCCTGGCTCTAAAGCCACAGGGATTGGGGGCACCTGAACAATACCGGAGGATTCAGCGTGTCTCCAAAAAGGAAACCACACCATTGGGAAATCGGGGCAAAGCTTTCCGAGTAGAAATCTGCATGCAAATTCCAGCGAAATGCCACATTCAATGGCCCCCTGCCCACAAACCCTGAGACTGACATTCACCCTGACCCACGCGCCCCACTCAGATCCCCCGCCCCCTAAAGCTTGCCCCAGCGTGGCCAGATCACTGCTCCAATGACCCTAGGTCCTAGGTCTATCCCTAGGTTGACTTCTAAGCTTATGGATCCAGAAGACTGGCTCCAAAGCCCCAGGGATGGCAATAAATGAGCAACACCAGAGGACTCAGCTTGCCAAAAACAATTCAAACACACTACTTGCAACTCCCGTGAGGGTTCAGAATAGGACAACTCTGAATGCCCATCCCAACCAACGCACAAATTTGGCGCCCTCTGGCGGCCCACCCTGAGCCTGACGCAACCTGACCCACGGCGTCAAGACAAACCCCTCAGAGCAGGATACAATGCTTACACCTCAGGCCTGCCGTGCCCCTAGGCCCTAACCGTCACCCTAGAGGCCTCTGAGGGTCTGACCCCAGGGGCTTGACTCCAAAGCCCTAGGGATTTGGGACACCTGACCATTACTAGAGGACTCAGCCTGCCCCTAAAACCGAAAACGTGCCATTTGGAATTCCAGTAAGCATTCAGAACAGGAGATCTGTGCTGGTCCATCCCAACGAAACCCAAGTTCAATGTGCCCACACCGCAATCCCTGAGCCTGACACACCCCCCGACCCACAGTCTCAAATCAGACCCCGGAAGCTCATCGCAGCGCCGGCACAACAGGCCCGTCATGCCCCTCAGCGCTAAGGCTCACCCTAGATTGGCTTCTGATCGGTCTGTCTCCAGGGCCTGACTCCAAAGCACGAAGGATTCGGGACCACGAAGGATGTCGAGCAGTATCAAGGGCCTCAGGCTGCCACCCGGAAGGAAAGCCCACCACTGTCAACTCGGGAAAGCATTCAGAGCAGGAGAACTCTGAATGCCCATCCCAGCAAAACTACACTTTTTTCACCCCCTAACCGCAAACCCTGAGCCTGACACTCAACCTAACCCACACCCTCAATGCAAAGCCCCGATAAAAAGCCCACAGTGCTTACACATCAGGTATTCGGTGCCTCGTAGGCCCTAAATATATCCCTCGCTGGCTTCTGAGGGCTCTGGCCCAGAGGCCTGGCTCTAAAGCCACAGGGATAGGTGGCACCTTCGCAATACCAGAGGATTCACCCCGTCTCCCAGAAGGAAACTGCCCCATTGGGAACCTGCGGCAAAATTTTCCCAGTAGAACGCTGCGTGCACATGCCAGCGAAATGCCACTTTCAACGGCACCCGCCTGCAAACACTGACCAGACTCTCACCCTCACCCGGGCTCCAACACAGATTCCCTGCCCCCCAGGGCTTGCCCCAGCGTGGGAAGATCAGGGCTGAAACGACCCTAGGCCGTAAGCCTATCCCTAGGTTA
>NW_027401726.1:0-3915 GCF_003265705.2 Callorhinus ursinus
TGTACTTTGTCAAATGCTTTTTCTGCATCTACTGAGAGGATCATATGATTCTTGTTCTTTCTTTTGTTAATGTATTGTATCATGTTGATTGATTTGCGGATGAGAGATGGTACTTTTAAGTGTGGGTTGTTTAGTAGTCAAATCTATCCATCCTTTCCTTCATGTTTTCTGTTTCTGGCCTTGACAGAGCTCTTGGAAAACTTTTTCTCCCTGTGTCAGATAGATCTTCAATTATAATTCCTGGTCCTTCTATGAATTTTAAATCCTAATATTTAATTAATTGTAATTTAATTAATAATGATATTTTGGTATCTATAATTTATTTTGGTAAATGGAATAAACTAGGAATCTTCAGTCTTCTCTTAGAAAAATCTAGTCCTTTTGGCAAGGTGGCAGAGGAGTAGGAGACCTAAGTTTCGTCTGGTCCCAGGAATTCAGCTAGATAGGGATTAAACCATTCTGAACACCTACGAACCCAGCAGGAGACCAAAGAATAGAATAGCAGCAACTCTCTGAACAGAAAAGCAACCACTTTCTGGAAGGGTCATATTCTACCCCTTCATAGTAGTTAACCTTATTTTTGGTATATATATATAAGTTGTTCTCTCTTTAAAATTTTGGGATACAGTTTCTTCTAACAGACCAATATATACCCTAAATCTCTAGTGTACAGCTTTGTTCTAGTCTCCTGCCTATTCCCATTCTCTCCCCCTTTTTCTTAAAATCCTCTTCTTTCTTTTTTCATTCAACTTCTTATCTTATTAATTCCTTTTATAAAATCTTTTGTAATTTTCATCTTTACAGTCATATTCCATCACTTCATCATATTTACCCTTATTTTTGTACATATATAAGTTTTTCTTTCTTTAAGATTTTGGTAGGCACTTTCTTCTAACAGACCAAAATACGCCCAAAATCTAGCATGTGGCACTGATCTATGCACCAGCCTGATCATATTGATCGTATTTTTTTTTATCTTTTTCTTTTTTCTTTCTTTCCCTTTCTTTTCCCCCGGTTTAAGATCTCTTCTGATTTGTTTAATGTATATTTTTCTGGGGTCGTTGCTACCATGTTAGCATTTTGTTCTCTCATTCATTTATTCTGCTCTGGACAAAATGACAAGACGGAAAAAATCACCTCAAAAAAAAGAACAAGAGGCAGTACAAACTGCCAGGGACCTAACCAATACAGACATTAGTAAGATGTCTGAACTAGAGTTCAGAAAGACGATTTTAGAGATACTAGTTGGGCTTCAAAAAAGCATGGAAGATATTAGAGAAACCCCTTTCTGGAGAAATAAAAGAACTAAAATCTAACAAAGTCAAAATCTAAAAGGCTATTAATGAGGTGCAATCAAAAATGGAGGCTCTAACTGCTAGAATAAATGAGACAGAAGAGTGAATTAGTGATATAGAAGAACAAATGATGGAAAATAAAGAAACTGAGAAAAAGAGAGATAAACAACTACTGGATCACAAGGGCAGAATTCGAGAGATAAGAGATACCATAAGACAAAACAATATTAGAATAATTGGGATCCGAGAAGAAGAAGAAAGAGAGAAAGGAGGAGAAGGTATACTGAAGCAAATTATAACAGAGAACTTCCCTAATTTGGGGAAGGAAACAGGCATCAAAATCCAAGAGGCACAGAGAATCCTCCTCAAAATCAATAAAAATAAGTTAACACCCCGACATCTAATAATAAAATTTAACGAGTCTCACAGACAAAGAGAAAATCCTGAAAGCAGCTCAGGAGAAGAGATCTGTAACCTACAATGGTAGAAACATTAGATTGGTAACAGACCTATCCACAGAGACCTGGCAGGCCAGAAAAGACTGGCATGATATATTCAGAGCACTAAATGAGAAAAATATGCAGCCAAGAATACTATATCCAGCTAGGCTGTCATTGAAAATAGAAGGAGAGATAAAAAGCTTCCAGGACAAACAAAAACTAAAGGAATTTGCAAACACGAAACCAGCCCTACAAGAAATATGGAAAGGGGGTCTGCTAAGCAAAGAGAGAGCCTAAAAGTAACATAGACCAGAAAGGAAGACAGACAATGTACAGTAACAGTAACCTTACTGGCAATACAGTGGCACTAAATTCATATCTTTCAATAGTTACTCTGAATGTAAATGGGCTAAATGCCCCAATCAAAAGACACAGGGTATCATTGGATAAAAAAAAAAGACCCATTGATATGCTGTCTGCAAGACACTCATTTTAGACACAAAGATAAATCCAGATTGAAAGTGAGAGGGTGGAAAACAATATACCATGCTAATGGACATCAAAAGAAAGCTGGGGTGGCAATCCTTATATCAGACAAATTAGATTTTAAACCAAAGACTATAATAAGAGATGAGGAAGGACACTATATCATACTTAAACAGTTTATCCAACAAGAAGATCTAACAATTGTAAATATCTATGCCCCTAACAAGGGAGCAGCCAATTATATGAGCCAATTAGTAACAAAATCAAAGAAACACATCGACAACAACACAATAATAGTAGGGGACTTTAACATCCCCCTCACTGTAATGGACAGATCATCTAAGCAAAAGATCAACATGGAAATAAAGACTTTAAATGACACACTGGATCAAATGGACTTCAAAGATATATTCAGAACATTCCATCCCAAAGCAACAGAATACACATTCTTCTCTAGTGCCCATGGAATATTCTCCAGAACAGATCACATCCTAGGTCACAAATCAGGTCTCAACCAGTACCAAAAGACTGGGATCATTCCCTGCATATTTTCAGACCACAGTGCTTTTGAAACTAGAACTCAATCACAAGAGGAAATTAGGAAAAAATTGAAATACATGGAGGCTGAAGAGCATCCTACTAAAGAATAAGTGGGTAAACCAGGAAATTAAAGAATTAAAAAAATTCATGGAAACAAATGAAAATTAAAACACAACTGTTCAAAATTTGGGGGATGCAGCAAAGGCAGTCCTAAGAGGAAAGTATATAGCAATACAAGCCTTTCTCAAGAAACAAGAAAGGTCTCAAATACACAACCTAACCCTACACCTAAAGGAGCTGGAGAAAGAACAGCAAATAAAGCCTAAACCCAGCAGGAGAAGAGAAATCATAAAGATCAGAGCAGAAATCAATGAACTAGAAACCAAAAGAACAGTAGAACAGATCAACGAAACTAGGAGCTGGTTCTTTGAAAGAATTAACAAGATTGATAAACCCCTGGCCAGACTGATCAAAAAGAAAAGAGAAATGACCCAAATCAACAAAATCATGAATGAAAGAGGAGAGATCACAACCAACACCAAAGAAATACAAACAATTATAAGAACATATTATGAGCAACTCTATGCCAGCAAATTAGATAACCTGGAAGAAATGGGTGCATTCCTAGAGATGTATCAACTACCAAAATTGAACCAGGAAGAAATAGAAAACCTGAACAGACCTATAACCACTAAGGAAATTGAAGCAGTCATCAAAAATCTCCCAAGAAACAAAAGCCCAGGGCCAGATGGCTTCCCAGGGGAATTCTATCAGACATTTCAAGAAGAATTAATACCTATTCTCCTGAAACTGTTCCAAAAAATAGAAATGGAAGGGAAACTTCCAAACTCATTTTATGAGGCCAGCATTACCTTGATCCCAAAACCAGACAGAGACCCCATCAAAAAAGAGAATTACAGACCAATATCCTTGATGAACATGGATGCAAAAATTCTCACCAAAATACTAGCCAATAGGATCCAACAGTACATTAAAAGGATTATTCACCATGACCAAGTGGGATTTATTCCTGGGCTGCAAGGCTGGTTCAACATCCGCAAATCAATCAACGTGATACAATACATTAACAAAAGAAAGAACAAGAATCATATGATCCTCTCAATAGATGCAGAAAAAGCATTTGACAAAGTACA
>NW_027401727.1:0-3914 GCF_003265705.2 Callorhinus ursinus
AAAACGTGGTCCGTCCACACAACAGTATGATTCAGCCATAAAAAGGAATGACATCCTAATAAATGTTACAGGGAAGGAATCTCAAGAAACTGCTCAGGGAACGAAATGAGACCAAAGGCCAATACTCTGTGTTTCCGCTTCCGTGAATGTTCAGCGTAGGTAACTGTGGAGAACGTAGGTTGGTGGGTGCTGGGGCGAGGGAGGAGGGAAAGAGGGAGGTACTGCTTAACGGGCTCAGGGTCCTTTTGGGGGTGAGCGGAATGTTCTGAAGGAAGAGAAGGATGGCGCTGCACAACAGTGTGAATGCACTAGAGCCTCTAAATCGTGTGCTTTAAAACGTCCAGTTTTATGTTCTATGAATTTTATCCCAACAATTTTTAGTTACTTTTTTAAGGATTGTACTTATTCAAGAGAGAGAGAACAAGCAAGAGAGAGCACAGGTAGGGGGAGGGGCAGAGGGAGAGGGAGAAGCGTGCACACTGCTCCCCTGGGGGTCTTCCCCTAGCACCACAAGCCCGTGGCAGGAGCCATGCCTCAGTTCCCCTTTAATACACTGGGTACTGCCCACAGGAGCCCTCCCCACACCACTGAATGGTGCTTTGCGGACCCTCTAGAATACAGGGACCAGGGGCAAAGATAAAACATCTTGGCATCGTGCCCCCAGCAGGACCTGGTGCACAAACGTACATGTACGCGGTGACTGGTGGTGTGGCCTGTTACGTGGCAGGCCCTGTTCCACCACCGGGGGAGACTCGGGAGGCGCCTCCTCTCCAGCAGGCTCTGCCAGACCCAAAGTGCCGCCCCTCTGTACTCTTCCCTTTTGTGCTCTTTGTTGCATTTCACTACCAAAGTTATGGTCAATCAATACAAGTGTTTTAGAAGCAATACTTTTTCTACTTTCTGAACAGTTTAAATAGAATTAAAACAATCTGTTCTCTAAACTTTTGGGTAGGATTCTGTAAAACTCCGGACCTCGTTTTACCTCATCCCTATGACTCATTTTGTGGCAGGGTTAACTCTCTGGAAATTTTCTCCATTTCCTTTATGAAAAGCAGTCTGCTTTAACCTTCTCTCTCTCCCAAAATCACCTTTTCTAAATTATATTTCCTAGGAAATGATCTATTTTGTTCAGATTTTCAAATCTATTTGCAGGGAATTAGGCATAGTAGCATTCCTTTCTTCCCTCTTCCTTTGTTAATAGTTTATAGCCTTAAAACTGTAATTTGTATCTCCTCTTTTCCGTACCAAGTCCTTTTCTCTGCTTCCCTTATTTTACTCCTTTTCCTTATTGAATGGGGATGTCTAATTTACTTGTTTTTATTTCTTGTTTTCTAACCCAAGCACAGAGAACACGCAGCAGAGTGTTATTTCCACAGGTCATGTATGCAAGCTTCCTGTGACTTTCTCCCAGACTACTGCAGTGAACTGGATGAGAAGACCCACCGGGGTCTGGAGACCCCTCTGTCCCCCACCCCCAGGTCTGGTGAACAGAAGCCTCACTTGAGCTACCTGATTGGTCACAGCCCCTCACTGAACTTCTAAACATGCATTAGTTCAAGTCCTGGGGCCCCAAACACGAAGAAGGCTCGCTGTGATCCTTCCTCTGAGCCCCACCCAAAGAGCCAGGGCCAAAAGGAGACCACCGTTGACCTTAAAACCGCCAGTACTTTACCAACAAAATGGGTTTATTCAGGAATAGCAGAGAATTGCAATTCGGGACATGCAAGCTACAGTAAAACCGCAGACAACTCCAACAAAGAAAGAAGTGTTATTTTACGAGGAGAAAGTTAGAAGGGGCTGTCCTGAACCGAAGTCCACTGGACAAGAGCAGGAGTTCAGTGTGAGGGCAGTTTCCCACTGGCTGAGTTGCTGGGGTAGTGGTTTTCTCACAGGAGATGAAGCGTCCATCCTTCTGTCGGGTCTGTAGACATGATTCCCTCCTGTGGAGGATCCTTCTGCCGGGGTGTGTGACAGTTCTTTCTGTGACTGACTCCGGGTGACAGAGTGCACGAGAGCTCCTCTTTCTGGCCTCTTGACTCTGTTTTAGTGAGCTTTCCCTTATTACTTTTCCTACTACCACAACCTTTGGGATGTTGGAACCCCAGTTCCTGTGCAGGAGGGGTTCTGGTTAGGGCAATCTTCATCCGCTTCCCTCTGCCCGAGCGGGGGGTACCTTTGAAACTGGGGACTGCCACCATTTGGTTCTGCAAATGTTCCTGACATTCAGCCCCAGAGGTTTTCTCCCATGATGCTGCGCTCGGCTCTTCCCCACCTGAGGCACAGAGCATCCGAGCGTCTGTCAGGCCTCCCCGACCCACTCTGTGCTCTTCTATTGTCCATGTGCTATCGCCCACTGATGCCCCTGGATGCGCTGCTTGTGTTGTCACCTGCCCCAGAGCACGTCACATGCCGCCCTGTCCCGCACACCGGCAGCCCCGAAGCTCTGGGCCAGGGAGGGGGTGACGGCCAGGCCTGGGGAGGCCCAGAAGGTGCATCAGGGCATTTTCAGTGTTGACACTTGGCGATAGATTCCATCTCCCACAATGACACACAGGTAACTCAGAAGTACGTTTTTAAACTTCTGAACACGAAACTTCTACAATCACGTCTTAACTTTAACAACTAAATCATGCCGCGGCCAGACAACACGCCTGGTAGGACGTCGATTCCTTGAAACAGAGAACTTGCTTCATGGACCAGGCAGTCAGTTCTCGTTGCTGCTCCAGATGTGGGTGGAGTCCGCACCTTGTTCCCACTCACACCGCTTGTCCTTAGATCAAGCTCATCAACTCTCATCTAGACCTTCCGTATCCACCGGACTTCTGCCGGGTGTTTCTAGGCCTAAGAGAGGCACCAGAAATCCTCCACTTTTGTCTGTGAGCGGATTTCCCCTGGGAGACTTGCAGCTCCATCACTGGGGGCGTCAGAATCGCTCTGCCTGCCGGGGGCGCGGAGCCCCTCCTTCCCGCCGTGACCTACCTCACCCTCCACGGTGCTGTTTATCCTCTGGTCCGCTCTGCCCAGTACAGCCACACCAGCCTTTGTTACAGTGTTTCTTAACTGGAGCTCAGTCAAAAGAGTTATTGACGGCTTCACTGAAACATTACTCAGGAGCCACGAAATCCACCCCCGCCCCGGGGTCCTGTGCATCTGCAGCGGGTCTGCCTGCCCACAGGTGTGCGTGGGATTCCACCGCCTCACGGGCCGTCTTCCATCGCCTCGCCGAGTCGTAGCTTCTAGCCTTCCTTGTCTCCTGCCTTCTCCTGGGCTGACGTCCTCCAGCGCCACCCCCCGCCTCCCCCTTCCTCCCAGCATGGCGCACACTGTGCTGAACTTCCAGCCCGCATCTATTTTTTTCCACTGAAGATTTTAGAGAAACAGCAGGAGCGGGAAGAGCAGAGGGAGAGCAAGACAGAATTTCAAGCAGACTCCATGCTGAGGGCGGAGCCTGATGTGGGGCTGATCAGCGGACCCTGAGATCCGGACCTGAGCCCAAACCAAGAGTCAGGCACCCTTGAACCACTGAGCCCCCCAGGCAGCCCCCAGCGGTCATCTTAACTCTTTTCAGGTGCGTGTTTACCTTAAGGACTAATTTCTGCTCCTTTTACAAATCAACTCAGGTTAACTCCCTCCCAGTCACACCCAAGGTTGGTTCCACCCTCTGCCAGTCACCTGAGGCCAATGCCACCTTGGACTTGGGCTACAGCAGTTTTGAGCTTCCTTCCTTCCAGGTGAGTTTTCGGCTGACGTGGACAGTCCCAAAGGCCATTCTTTCCTGGCTCCTGTCAACCCGGGAGGGGAAGAAAGAGCCAGTGAAGTGCCCCCACCAGAACCCTCACGCCCTCCACGCTTCCCTCACCCTGCAAACTTCTGGGGAGCTTTGCAGTCTTCCAAGAGAAGGCTGGAACCTGGAC
>NW_027401728.1:0-3914 GCF_003265705.2 Callorhinus ursinus
TTGAGCCAATTGGGGTGTCTCTGTTCCTTACCTGCGGTGAAGATTAACATCTGGTCATGCTGAAAGGTCATTCCTGCCCAGGGGACTTAGCCCAGGATGAAGCCCCTGGGTCTTCCCAATTTTTTTTTTCTTTTTAAATTTTTTATTGTTATGTTAATCACCATATATTACATCATTTGTTTTGGTGTAGTGTTCCATGATTCATTGTTTCTTTATAACACCCAGTGCTCCATGCAGAATGTGCCCTCTTTAATACCCATCACCAGGCTAACCCATCCCCCTACGCTCCTCCCCTCTAGAAACCTCAGTTTATTTTCAGAGTCCATCATCTCTCCTGGTTCATCTCCCCCTCTGACTTACTCCCCTTCATTCTTCCTCTCCTGCTATCTTCTTTTTCTTTTTTCTTAAAATATTTTGCGTTATTTCTTTCAGAAGTACAGATCTGTGATTCTACAGTCTTACACAATTCACAGCGCTCTCCGTATCACATAACCTCCCCAATGTCTATCACCCAGTCACCCCATCCCTCCCACCCCCCACCACTCCAGCAACCCTCAGTTTGTCTCCTGAGATTAAGAATTCCTCATATCAGTGAAGTCATGTGATACATGTCTTTCTCTGATTGACTTATTTCACTGAGCATAACACCCTCCAGTTCCATCCATTTCGTTGCAAATGGCAAGATCTCATTCCTTTTGATGGCTGCATAATATTCCATTATGTATATATACCACTTCTTCTTTAACCATTCATCTGTCGATGGACATCTTGTCTCTTTCCACATTTGGCTATGGTGGACATTGCTGCTATAAACATTGGGGTGCACGTACCCCTTCGGGTCCCTACATTTGTATCTTTGGGGTAAATACCCAGTAGTGCAATTGCTGGATCGAATGGTAGCTCTAATTTCAACTGTTTGAGGAACCTCCATACTGTTTTCCAGAGGGGTTGCACCAGCTTGCATTCCCACAACAGTGTAGGAGGGTTCCCCTTTCTCCGCATCCCCACCAACAGCTGTCGTTCCCTGACTTGTTAATTTTAGCCATTCTGACGGGTGTGAGGTGGTATCTCATTGAGGTTTTGATTTGGATTTCCCTGATGCCGAGCGATGTTGAGCACTTTTTCATGTGCCTGTTGGCCATTTGGATGTCTTCTTTGGAGAAATGTCTGTTCATGTCTTCTGCCCATTTCTTGATTGGATTATTTGTTCTTTGGGTGTTGAGTTTGATAAGGTCTTTATAGATTTTGGATACTACCCTTTATCTGATATGTCATTTGCAAATATTTTCTCCCATTCTGTCAGTTGTCTTTTGTTTTGTGGACTGTTTCTTTTGCTGTGCAAAAGGTTTTTATCTTGATGAAATCCCAATAGTTCATTTTTGCCCTGGCTTCCCGTGCCTTTAGTGATGTTTCTAGGAAGAAGTTGCTGCGGCTGAGGTCGAAGAGGTTGCTATCTGTGTTCTCCTTTAGGATTTTGTTGGACTCCTGTCTCACGTTTAGGTCCTTCAACCATTTGGAGTCTATTTTTGTGTGTGGTGTAAGGAAATGGTCCAGTTTCATTCTTCTGCATGTGGCTGTCCAATTTTCCCAACACCATTTGTTGAAGAGACTGTCTTTTTTCCACTGGACATTCTTTCCTGCTTTGTCAAAGATAAGTTGACCATAGAGTTGAGGGTCCATTTCTGGGCTCTCGATTCTGTTCCATTGATCTACATGTCTGTTTTTGTGCCAGTACCATACTGTTTTGATTATGACAGCTTTGTAATAGAGCTGGAAGTCCGGAATTGTGATGCCGCCAGCTTTGCTTTTCTTTTTCAATATTCCTCTGGCTATTTGGGGTCTCTTCTGGTTCCATACAGATTTTAGGATTATTTGTTCCATTTCTTTGAAAAAAGTGGATGGTATATTGATGGGGATTGCATTGAATGTGTAGATTGCTCTAGGTAGCTTTGACATCTTCACAATGTTGGTTCTCCCAATCCATGAGCATGGAATGTTTTTTCCATTTCTTTGTGTCTTCTTCAATTTCTTTCCTGAGTATTTTATAGTTTTCTGAGTACAGATCCTTTGCCTCTTTGGTTAAATTTATTCCTAGGTATCTTATGGTTTTGGGTAAAATTGTGAATGGGATCGACTCCTTGATTTGTCTCTCTTCTGTCTTGTTGTTGGTGTATAGGAATGCCACTGATTTCTGTGCATGATTTTGTAGCCTGCTACTTGACTGAATTCCTGTATGAGTTCTAGCAGTTTTGGGGTGGAGTCTTTTGGGTTTTCCACATAAAGTATCATATCATCTGCAAAGAGTGAGTGTTTGACTTCCTCTTTGCCGATTTGGATGCCTTTGATTTCTTTTTGTTGTCTGATTGCTGTGGCTAGGACTTCTAATACTATGTTGAATAGCAGTGGTGAGAGTGGACATCCCTGCCGCGTTCCTGACCTTAGGGGAAAAGCTCTCAGCTTTTCCCCATTGAGAATGTTATTCTCTGTAGGTTTTTCGTAGATGGCTTTTATGATATTGAGGTATGTACCCTCTATCCCTATACTCTGAAGAGTTTTGATCAAGAAAGGATGCAGTACATTGTCAAATGCTTTTTCTGCATCTAGTGAGAGGATCATATGATTCTTGTTCTTTCTTTTGTTAATGTATTGTATCACCTTGAGTGATTTACGGATGTTGAACCAGCCTTGCAGCCCATGGATAAATCCCACTTGGTCGTGGTGAATAATCCTTTTAATGTACTGTTGGATCCTATTGGCTTGTATTTTGGTGAGAATTTTTGCATCCATGTTCATCAAGGATATTGGTCTGTAATTCTCCTTTTTTTTTTAAATTTTTTTTATTGTTATGTTAATCACCATATATTACATCATTAGTTTTTGATGCAGTGTTCCATGATTCATTGTTTGTTCATAACACCCAGTGCTCCATGCAGAACGTGCCCTCCTCAATACCCATCACCAGGCTAACCCATCCCCCCACCCCCCTACCCTCTAGAACCCTCAGTTTGTTTTTCAGAGTCCATCATCTCTCATGGTTCGTCTCCCCCTCTGACATACTCCCCTTTTCTTCCTCTCCTGTTATCTTCTTCTTTTCCTTTTTTCTTATAATATGTTGCGTTATTTGTTTCAGAAGTACAGATCTGTGATTCAACAGTCTTGCACAATTCACAGCGCTCACCGTAGCACATACCCTCCCCAATGTCTATCACCCAGCCATCCCTTCCCTCCCACCCCCAACCACTCCAGCAACCCTCAGTTTGTTTCCTGAGGTTAAGAATTCCTCATATCAGTGTGGTCATGTGATACATGTCTTTCTCTGATTGACTTATTTCACTCAGCATAACACCCTCCAGTTCCATCCACGTCGTTGCAAATGGCAAGATCTCATTCCTTTTGATGGCTGCATAATATTCCATTGTGTATATATACCACCTCTTCTTTATCCATTCATCTGTCGATGGGCATCTTGGTTCTTTCCACAGTTTGGCTATTGTGGACATTGCTGCTATAAACATTGGGGTACACGTACCCATTTGGGTCCCTACATTTGTATCTTTGTGGTAAATACCCAGTAGTGCAATTGCTGGATCGAACGGTAGCTCTAATTTCAACTGTTTGAGGAACCTCCATACTGTTTTCCAGAGGGGTTGCACCAGCTTGCATTCCCACCAACAGTGTAGGAGGGTTCCCCTTTCTCCACATCCCCGCCAACATCTGTCGTTCCCTGACTTGTTAATTTTAGCCATTCTGACGGGTGTGAGGTGGTATCTCATTGAGGTTTTGATTTGGATTTCCCTGATGCCGAGCGATGTTGAGCACTTTTTCATGTGCCTGTTGGCCATTTGGATGTCTTCTTTGGAGAAATGTCTGTTCATGTCTTCTTCCCATTTCTTGATTGGATTATTTGTTCTTTG
>NW_027401729.1:0-3150 GCF_003265705.2 Callorhinus ursinus
TTGCCACGGCCCGCGTGCAAGGTCGAACAGGGGTGAGGGTAAGAGAATGAAACATAAAAGTATGGGAACAGGAGGGTTGCCCACGGGGATGCCGCGAGCAACAACTTTATTCTTTCTCACACACTTTATATAGGCTTAGGTTATATAACAATAGGACATAAACAAGTTCCACAGGTTCCTCCCTGCCCTTCTCCTGGCTCCGTCCCGTGTTTCTGATTCAAGGCCAGATTCCTCAAGCGCATAGTTTTTTCCCATGCCTTCAAAGGGCCTGGTGCGCTATTTTTCAGGGCTTATCAATAACACTGTGGTTTCTTAGCCTAAATACAACTCGGGCTAGCCAGTACCACATGTTCTTGTATGGGGGCAGCCAGGTGGCCATGGTTCAAAGGGATCAGGGAGCCTTTGCTCTACCCGATTAACCCCTTTGTTGCTCATGGCTCCCGACATATCCCCCTTTTATCTTTAAACGCAACATGTGTACATTTGCTTGGGTACTAGCCATGAAAGCAAACAGACAGCGACTCCAAGCACACCATAAGCAGAGTAATAAGGTTACCCCTACATCCAGAGCACACATAATCCAGAAGGAATGTTGGAGGATATTAAAGGGGTTAAACCCCTGTAGGTTTTGTAGAAAGGATTGTGCCATGTCTCTGGGGGTGACTACATGGAGATGGGAGGAGGCTATATTGTTTATTTGTTCTTGCAATTGAAGCAGATCTAGGCTTACATTTGTCTCATGCCAGATACCTTGCAAGTGCCTCTGCACCGTTTCCCAGGAGACATTGTCAGCTTTCAGGGGGGTCACACAAATGGAACCATACCCTCCGTGGCACACAAAGGACAAACGAGTATGTAACAATGAATATTGGGTGCCCAAATATTCGACCGCCTGCTCTAAACCATCTAGGCGAGCCAAAATTTTTCTATCTATACTTCCTTGTGTAGCAAGGGTCTGGGAGACATTATGGGCTAAGCTATTTACATGGGAGGCCGTATGTATGCCCTGGGACAGCGCCACCGTGGAAACAGTAGCCGAGGCTATCAGGGACACCAAGGCAGTGATGCCGGCTATCAGGAGGCCCAGGAAGCGTCATCTCCGACTAAGTAGGCCTTCCAGTTCTTGTGCAAATTGGTAGCCATAATCTCTATACCAGGGCCCCCCCACCTCTACAGGCATCATTAGATAAGGGGGCTGCAAGGCTAGAAAAACCATCTTTGTTGGATTTGGGGCGCCGGGTAAAGGCAAACAGTTGGTGAGATAACATTCCTCACAAGTTATTTTGTAAAGGGTTCTATTGGCCTTAGCCTCGGGTACTACAGATCCGTCCCCCACTACAAACAGAAACGGTGGGGAAAGACATGCCTGAATTTGAAATGTCAATGGGCCCGTGGGGAAGCCAGGGAAAAGGGGTGAATTAGTTTTAACATCTCTCATGGCCGCAACAATTTTCCATAAGTCCGGGTGTCTCATCCTCCCCAGTGATAGCAGTCCCCCGGGAGTAGAATTATTGTGGTCGTATGGCCCATATTCTGAAAGCGGGGGGGAGCGGCGCAAAGGGAGATCTCCGTCTTTTGACCAGACAATTATATAAGTATCAGGTATGCCATGGGGAGTCACAATCTCTGGGTTGTGATGAACGCAGGTTTTCCAAGAGGGTCCATAGGTTTTCCATGTTAGGTCAGATTTGCAGAGGGGATAGTCAAGGTATGGGGTCTCAAGGGATCTGGAAGCGGGTCCGAAACGGCCAACAGGCAGGGGCCGTCGATGTTGAAGGACAACCTCGTTGATGTCCCAATTCTCCACCATTACATGAGGTGTCAAAGTGTCTCCTCCGGGTGGCTCAGTTCCAAACCAAGAGCGGATTCTTCGGGAGACTGGTGAAGTGACCACGCATCCATAATGGGGCGCCTCAGGGCCATCGATGGCCTGGAAACAAATGGGGGGGGCAGAAGCCAGGCTGGTCCAGTTAAAAGGCGCCACAGCATGAGTGAGGCCGGAAATCTCAGGCCCATCAAAAATGTCTGTGAAGTTAGTAAACACCTTGGGTGAGGGATCCTTCCAGGTGACCGCCCTCGCGGTAGGAGGATCCCGGACAAAAGCCCAGTAAGGAGAGGCCTGGGCAGAGTCAAGGGTTAAAAGTGATAGCATGGCAAGGAAAAGGGCAACAGCCGTGACTGGCTGGCCCGACTCACGCACGGTGGCCTCAGCTCGAGCGGTCAGGGCTTTGATGTCTCCGCATGTTATTTTCCTCTGATCCGAGGCGGGGCGTCTCCTCGTCCTCCCCGAGCGGATCTGGAGCCGCCTCATTCTGCAAGCCATCACGGACAATGCGGACGCATCGGAGCGGAGCCAGCGTGGCGTCTCCTCATCCTGGGGAAAGATACAAGCGCATCCTCGGCCCTGGCGTAGGACCGGGTCGGGTCCCCTCTATTCCACGGTGGCGGGGTCATGCCACTTCGCATAGAGGAGGGGAGCCCGCTCAGGCTGCCAAAAACGTTCGGCGGCAGTGTGGCCAACTGAGTCAACATTCAAAAAATTTAAAACAAAGAGTACTAATGAAAGGTGTAAATGAGGTGAATATTTTATTTTCCCCTGTAGTATTTCCCCCTTTTTTAGTTTTTTGAGGTACATTTTGAGGGTGGAATGGGCTCTTTCGACAATGGCCTGACCTTAAGAATTATAAGGAATACCTGTTGTATGAGTGATGTGAAAATTTGCACAAAATCCTGGATATACTATTAAGCCCTTCAGGGTCTAACTAGATCTACTTAATAATAAGCCCCATGTGTTTGGGGGGAGAGGTCCCCATATTCCTGTACTTATTGGTTGAGGGGGCATGCCAGCTTTTAAATAAACAGAACTATTTGGGGCCAGATCTAATCCTGCACTGGCTGGGGTGCCTCGGTGAAGGGATTCAATCCCAGGGAGGTCTGCCGTGTTGGCTCTGACCTCAGAGATGGGGGGGAGAGCATTGCCGCTATTGTTTGGTGGGGCTGCGGGAAGCCCCGTTGGGAGTTTCCCTGCTGCAGGGGGCGGCCAAAGCGGTCAGTTTTTGATCGACACTCATTGGCCCAGTGCCGTCCCCGCATACACCTGGGACACACAGAAGGTGGCTGTGGCTTATTAGGGGGGTTCCCCGAGGGAAA
>NW_027401729.1:3250-3914 GCF_003265705.2 Callorhinus ursinus
CATTCTCAAAGGCTAGCTGCTTCACTATAATAGTTCCTGCCTCTCCGTCCACAACAATCCTACTTACGGCTTGCAAAAGCCGTGAAACAAAGTCTTGATAGCGTTCATCGGGCCCCTGTCTTATTTTAGATAATTCCTCTGTCCTTGTGCCAGTGGTCGGTAACTTTTTCCATGCAGTCAAAACAGCCTCATTGATTTGAACATAGGCAATCTCAGGGAAATGTATTTGGTTACCCACTTCATAATAAGCTCCAGTACCAGCTAACATCTCATATGTGACAGGGATTTGGGTCCTTCTGTTATAGATAGCCAGATTGTTACACTTTTCTTCGAATTCGGCCTTCCACAACAAATAATCTCCCCCATTAAGGCAAGCCCGGGCAACAACCTTCCAATCTCCCGGGCAAAGAGCTTCTCTGGTAAGGTTCTCTATCATGGATAGGGTAAAGGGAGCAGTGGCCCCGTACTGACTACAGGCAGCCTTTAAGTCTTTTAACATTTTAAAATTTAAGGCAGTATATGTCCGTTGGCCTCCCTGTAAGGTTACTGGGTAGGCATTAAATTCTCCCACGTCCTCTCCCGCTTGCTGCGCTGTTAGTAAAGTTCTCTGTAAAGGGCTAATGTTGGATACAGAGGACTTGGCAGCGCTCTGCTGATTGGTCAT
>NW_027401730.1:0-664 GCF_003265705.2 Callorhinus ursinus
ATGACCAATCAGCAGAGCGCTGCCAAGTCCTCTGTATCCAACATTAGCCCTTTACAGAGAACTTTACTAACAGCGCAGCAAGCGGGAGAGGACGTGGGAGAATTTAATGCCTACCCAGTAACCTTACAGGGAGGCCAACGGACATATACTGCCTTAAATTTTAAAATGTTAAAAGACTTAAAGGCTGCCTGTAGTCAGTACGGGGCCACTGCTCCCTTTACCCTATCCATGATAGAGAACCTTACCAGAGAAGCTCTTTGCCCGGGAGATTGGAAGGTTGTTGCCCGGGCTTGCCTTAATGGGGGAGATTATTTGTTGTGGAAGGCCGAATTCGAAGAAAAGTGTAACAATCTGGCTATCTATAACAGAAGGACCCAAATCCCTGTCACATATGAGATGTTAGCTGGTACTGGAGCTTATTATGAAGTGGGTAACCAAATACATTTCCCTGAGATTGCCTATGTTCAAATCAATGAGGCTGTTTTGACTGCATGGAAAAAGTTACCGACCACTGGCACAAGGACAGAGGAATTATCTAAAATAAGACAGGGGCCCGATGAACGCTATCAAGACTTTGTTTCACGGCTTTTGCAAGCCGTAAGTAGGATTGTTGTGGACGGAGAGGCAGGAACTATTATAGTGAAGCAGCTAGCCTTTGAGAATG
>NW_027401730.1:764-3914 GCF_003265705.2 Callorhinus ursinus
TTTCCCTCGGGGAACCCCCCTAATAAGCCACAGCCACCTTCTGTGTGTCCCAGGTGTATGCGGGGACGGCACTGGGCCAATGAGTGTCGATCAAAAACTGACCGCTTTGGCCGCCCCCTGCAGCAGGGAAACTCCCAACGGGGCTTCCCGCAGCCCCACCAAACAATAGCGGCAATGCTCTCCCCCCCATCTCTGAGGTCAGAGCCAACACGGCAGACCTCCCTGGGATTGAATCCCTTCACCGAGGCACCCCAGCCAGTGCAGGATTAGATCTGGCCCCAAATAGTTCTGTTTATTTAAAAGCTGGCATGCCCCCTCAACCAATAAGTACAGGAATATGGGGACCTCTCCCCCCAAACACATGGGGCTTATTATTAAGTAGATCTAGTTAGACCCTGAAGGGCTTAATAGTATATCCAGGATTTTGTGCAAATTTTCACATCACTCATACAACAGGTATTCCTTATAATTCTTAAGGTCAGGCCATTGTCGAAAGAGCCCATTCCACCCTCAAAATGTACCTCAAAAAACTAAAAAAGGGGGAAATACTACAGGGGAAAATAAAATATTCACCTCATTTACACCTTTCATTAGTACTCTTTGTTTTAAATTTTTTGAATGTTGACTCAGTTGGCCACACTGCCGCCGAACGTTTTTGGCAGCCTGAGCGGGCTCCCCTCCTCTATGCGAAGTGGCATGACCCCGCCACCGTGGAATAGAGGGGACCCGACCCGGTCCTACGCCAGGGCCGAGGATGCGCTTGTATCTTTCCCCAGGATGAGGAGACGCCACGCTGGCTCCGCTCCGATGCGTCCGCATTGTCCGTGATGGCTTGCAGAATGAGGCGGCTCCAGATCCGCTCGGGGAGGACGAGGAGACGCCCCGCCTCGGATCAGAGGAAAATAACATGCGGAGACATCAAAGCCCTGACCGCTCGAGCTGAGGCCACCGTGCGTGAGTCGGGCCAGCCAGTCACGGCTGTTGCCCTTTTCCTTGCCATGCTATCACTTTTAACCCTTGACTCTGCCCAGGCCTCTCCTTACTGGGCTTTTGTCCGGGATCCTCCTACCGCGAGGGCGGTCACCTGGAAGGATCCCTCACCCAAGGTGTTTACTAACTTCACAGACATTTTTGATGGGCCTGAGATTTCCGGCCTCACTCATGCTGTGGCGCCTTTTAACTGGACCAGCCTGGCTTCTGCCCCCCCCATTTGTTTCCAGGCCATCGATGGCCCTGAGGCGCCCCATTATGGATGCGTGGTCACTTCACCAGTCTCCCGAAGAATCCGCTCTTGGTTTGGAACTGAGCCACCCGGAGGAGACACTTTGACACCTCATGTAATGGTGGAGAATTGGGACATCAACGAGGTTGTCCTTCAACATCGACGGCCCCTGCCTGTTGGCCGTTTCGGACCCGCTTCCAGATCCCTTGAGACCCCATACCTTGACTATCCCCTCTGCAAATCTGACCTAACATGGAAAACCTATGGACCCTCTTGGAAAACCTGCGTTCATCACAACCCAGAGATTGTGACTCCCCATGGCATACCTGATACTTATATAATTGTCTGGTCAAAAGACGGAGATCTCCCTTTGCGCCGCTCCCCCCCGCTTTCAGAATATGGGCCATACGACCACAATAATTCTACTCCCGGGGGACTGCTAT
This sequence comes from Callorhinus ursinus, assembly GCF_003265705.2. Classification (NCBI taxonomy): domain Eukaryota; kingdom Metazoa; phylum Chordata; class Mammalia; order Carnivora; family Otariidae; genus Callorhinus; species Callorhinus ursinus. The sequence continues at coordinate 2,430 of NW_027401730.1, forward strand.
CACTGGGGAGGATGAGACACCCGGACTTATGGAAAATTGTTGCGGCCATGAGAGATGTTAAAACTAATTCACCCCTTTTCCCTGGCTTCCCCACGGGCCCATTGACATTTCAAATTCAGGCATGTCTTTCCCCACCGTTTCTGTTTGTAGTGGGGGACGGATCTGTAGTACCCGAGGCTAAGGCCAATAGAACCCTTTACAAAATAACTTGTGAGGAATGTTATCTCACCAACTGTTTGCCTTTACCCGGCGCCCCAAATCCAACAAAGATGGTTTTTCTAGCCTTGCAGCCCCCTTATCTAATGATGCCTGTAGAGGTGGGGGGGCCCTGGTATAGAGATTATGGCTACCAATTTGCACAAGAACTGGAAGGCCTACTTAGTCGGAGATGACGCTTCCTGGGCCTCCTGATAGCCGGCATCACTGCCTTGGTGTCCCTGATAGCCTCGGCTACTGTTTCCACGGTGGCGCTGTCCCAGGGCATACATACGGCCTCCCATGTAAATAGCTTAGCCCATAATGTCTCCCAGACCCTTGCTACACAAGGAAGTATAGATAGAAAAATTTTGGCTCGCCTAGATGGTTTAGAGCAGGCGGTCGAATATTTGGGCACCCAATATTCATTGTTACATACTCGTTTGTCCTTTGTGTGCCACGGAGGGTATGGTTCCATTTGTGTGACCCCCCTGAAAGCTGACAATGTCTCCTGGGAAACGGTGCAGAGGCACTTGCAAGGTATCTGGCATGAGACAAATGTAAGCCTAGATCTGCTTCAATTGCAAGAACAAATAAACAATATAGCCTCCTCCCATCTCCATGTAGTCACCCCCAGAGACATGGCACAATCCTTTCTACAAAACCTACAGGGGTTTAACCCCTTTAATATCCTCCAACATTCCTTCTGGATTATGTGTGCTCTGGATGTAGGGGTAACCTTATTACTCTGCTTATGGTGTGCTTGGAGTCGCTGTCTGTTTGCTTTCATGGCTAGTACCCAAGCAAATGTACACATGTTGCGTTTAAAGATAAAAGGGGGATATGTCGGGAGCCATGAGCAACAAAGGGGTTAATCGGGTAGAGCAAAGGCTCCCTGATCCCTTTGAACCATGGCCACCTGGCTGCCCCCATACAAGAACATGTGGTACTGGCTAGCCCGAGTTGTATTTAGGCTAAGAAACCACAGTGTTATTGATAAGCCCTGAAAAATAGCGCACCAGGCCCTTTGAAGGCATGGGAAAAAACTATGCGCTTGAGGAATCTGGCCTTGAATCAGAAACACGGGACGGAGCCAGGAGAAGGGCAGGGAGGAACCTGTGGAACTTGTTTATGTCCTATTGTTATATAACCTAAGCCTATATAAAGTGTGTGAGAAAGAATAAAGTTGTTGCTCGCGGCATCCCCGTGGGCAACCCTCCTGTTCCCATACTTTTATGTTTCATTCTCTTACCCTCACCCCTGTTCGACCTTGCACGCGGGCCGTGGCAA
>NW_027401731.1:0-3914 GCF_003265705.2 Callorhinus ursinus
TCATCCAAAATTCATAATTTACATTAGAGTTGACTCTTGGTGTTGTATATTCTATGGGTTTGGACAAAAGTATAATCACATGTATCTGCCATTATAATATCATTCAGAGTAGTTTCACTGCCCTAAAAACACTCTGTGCTCTGATTATTCATGCTTTCTTCCCACTAAACCCTGACAACAACTGACCCTTTTATGGTCTCCATAGTTTTACCTTTTCAGAACGTCATATAATTAGAATCATACAGTATGTAGCCTTTTCATATTGACTTCTTTGACTTAGCAATATGCATCGACGTTGCAATAGCTTATTTATTTTCAGTGTTAAATTTTGGTGTACCATTGTCTGGATGTACCCATTTGTTTATCCGTTCACCTACTGAAGTATACCTTGGTTGCTACCAAGTTTAATAAAGCTCCTATAAACATTCATGTGCAGGTATTTGTATGGACATGTTTTCAACTCCTTTGGGTAAATGCCAAAGAGTGCAATTGCTGTATTGTATGGTTAAGAGCATAGTTTTGTAAGAAACCTCTAAAGTGCATTCCAAAGCGGATGTACTATCTTGCATTCCCACTAAGAATGAATGAGATTTCCTGTTGCTTCACATTCTCAACAGCACTTGGTGTTGTCAGTGTTTTCAATTTTGACTATTCTAATAGGTGTGCAGTAGTATCTCGTTGTTTTTCTTTGCATTTCTCTGAGGACTTACGATGTGGAGTATCTTTTCATATGCTTGTTTGCCCTCCATATATCTTTGTTGCTGAGTGCTCTGTTTAGATCTTTGAAACATTTTTAATCAGGTTCCTTCTTTTCTTATCGTTGAATTTTAAGATTTCCTTGTATATTTTGGATAAGAGTATTTTATCAGGTAATGTCTTTGGAAAGATTTTCTTCCAATCTAAGGCTTGTCTTTCCATTCTCTTGGCAGTATCTTTTGTAGAGCAATTTTTTTTTTATTTTAGTGAAGTCCAGCTTATCAATTCTTTCTTTCATGGATGGTGCCCTTGGTGTTGTATCTAAAGAGTCATCTCCAAACTTAAGGTCATCTAGATTTTCTCCTGTATTATCTTCTAGAAGTTCTATGTTCTTGTGCTTTACATTTTGGTCTATGATCCACTTTGAGTTAATTATGGTGAAATGTGTAAGGTCTGTGTCTAGATTCATTTTTGTATGTGCATGTCCAATTTCCCATCACCATTTATTGAAAAGATTGCTTTTCTTCATTATATTGATTTTGATCCTGTGTCAAAAATCAGTTGACTATATTTATGTAGGGCTCTTCGTTTTGTGCCATTTATCTCTCTATTTTCTCACTAATACTAAACTGCTTTGATTATTGTAGCTCTATAACTTTCCTTAAAAGATTTTATTTATTTGAGAGAGAGAGAGCACAAGGAGGGGAGAGGGGCAGATGGAGAGGGAGAAGCAGACTCCCCTCTGAGCAGGGAGCCTGAGGTGAGAGGTCCCATCCCAGAATCCTGAGATCATGATATGAGCAGAAGGCAAATACCTAATTGGCTGAGCCACCTAGGTGCCCCTGTAGCTCTATAACTTTTGAAGTCCGGTAGTGTCAGGTCTCAGACTCTGCGCTTTTCCTTCAATATTGTGTTGACTATTCTGGGTCTTTTTTCTTTCGATTTAAACTTTTAAAATCAGTTTTTGTCATACCACAAAATAACATTGTTGGATTTTGATTTGGATTGCACAAATCTATAGATCAAGTTGGGAAGAAGTGACATCTTGACAATATTGAGTCTTCCTGTCCATGAATATGAACTATTTCTCCATTAATTTAGTTTTTCTTTAATTTTGTTCATCAGAGTTTTGTAGTTTTCCTCATATAAACTTTGTAAGCATTTTTTGGACTTCTACCTGTTTTATTTTCGGTAGTACTAATGTGAATTGTATTGTTTTAAATTTCTAACTCCATTTTTTTCACTGCTGGTATATAGGAAAGCAATTAAATATTGTATACTAACTTGTATCCTGCAACCTTGCTAAAACTGCTTATTCCAGAATTGCTAATATTTTATACATAGAGATTATGTCATCTGTGAACAAAGACAGTTTTATTTCTTCTTTCCCAATTTGTATCTCTTCTACTTCCCCTTTTTTTGTCTTACTGCATTAACTGGAATTTCCAGTACAGTATTGAAAAGCAATGTTGAGATGTACCTCCTTGCCTTGTTCCTGATCTTAGTGGGAAAGCTTTGAGTTTCTCACCATTTTGTATGATGTGAGCTCCAGGGATTTTGTACATTTTTTTTATCAAGTTGAGAAAGGAAGTTCCCCACTTTACTGAGAGTTTTTATTTTTTTAATCATGAATGGGTATTGGATTTTGTCAAATGGTTTTCCTGTATTTACGATATGATCATGTGATTATTCTTATTCTATTCTATTCTATATTGCATAGAACTAGATTGAGATGGATGGTTTCTTTCCATGTGACTTCCCTCGAGAGCAGTGCATTCACTAGTGCCAAAGGCCTATTGGACACAAAAAAGATGTATCAGTCCCTGAGCTCATGGAGGTAGCATTCTGAAAGAAAGAACACAGCACAGTGAAGCAATGTCAGTGTCTCCTGGGACGAGTGTTTGAGCTCAGGAGATGGACAGAAGGGCCTCGGCGATGGACTAGTTTGTAGAGGGAGATGTTCTCTGAGGAGTTCCTGTGGCAACCCTAAGTGGCAAGGCTCATGGAGCTTCGGAGCAGCACTCCAGGGGAGAGAGCTAGTGAAAGAGGGTGCCATGCAGACGTGGGGAGCTAGACCGTGCGGTAGAACAAGGAACATGTGTCCACAGGAGGTCTCAGCAGGACCAGTGTGGGATACAGGGGATTGCTTAGTTTTCACTCAGTCCTCCACAGGGAGATCAGCTGAATGGGCAGAGAGGAGCAAAGCTGGGCACATGAGTGTTTACTGGAAGGGAGTCCAGGAGGGCATTTGGGTTTGGGCATAAGCGAGTAGGAGACTGGGGCCATTTGTGAAGCTGAACTGGGCAGATCATCTCTGGATTTGTGTAGCATTGTCCCACAGGGTTTTCTTCATTTTCACAGTGGAAAGCAGAGGCCTGCAGAGGCTTCTACAAGTTGCAACACAGCTATACAACCTTGAGGCTCATTGCGTGTTCTGACACTCTGAGAACCCAGTTTCAGGCGAGTATCCTTAGGAAATGGCTGCAGCTGCACCTGGAACAGCCCCTCCAGCTCACCACCCTGCAGTCAGGTCCTCGCACTGCTGCCACACTGAGGGGCGCAGTATGAGCAAGTTAAAACTGTCTTCACTTTTGCCCTGTGGAATTGAAATGCCTGAATTTGGGAATGTGGTTTAAGGCCCTCACTTCCATTTCAGGAAACCCACACCTTGAAGGAAATGTTCAGGGTAAATTTTGGCAACAGAGTTTCCCAAAGAGATGTGTTAACTTGCCCTGAATGAATGGGCTCCCCCATCTGTGGGGTCAGTCATGATGGACTGTAGAGAGAGCTGTTCTGGAAGAAACAGTTGGCTTGAAACGCCTGATCAGTACTTTGGGGGGTTCAAGGATATTCTCTTCATCCTGTCTTATTGCGGTGGTCTGAAAAGTCACCATACTCCAGCAGTTCTGTGTGATGTGTGTTCCCCAGTGCAAGAGGAGAGGCTCGCTTTGGCTAAACAGAGCAAGAGTTTGCCAGTCAGGAAGCAAGCACCTGGGGACTGCAGCCCAGAGAAGGCTGGATCAGGCATGGGAATGGTCCTGGGGTTATGCCTGAAGGGAGAAACCTTCATGAGAACCCTGGCCCTGTGTTCAGTGGTGAGTGGTCTGTCTCCCCTAGGGAGTGCCAGGGTGGATGTGAGAGGACCCCACACCTGCCCCAGGCTGATGCAGAGAGAGGGAGAGACTGATCATTGGAGCTTGGAGGTGAGCTAACTACCA
>NW_027401732.1:0-2850 GCF_003265705.2 Callorhinus ursinus
CCTTCCCACTGCCAAAACGTCCCCATGGAGGCTCTGGGCAGGGGCCCTGGGGGTGCAGACAGGTGCTAGTGACCCTCAGCGAATGCCCGCCTGGGGAGTGCATAGATGCTTGATTCATTCCCATTCTCTCCTCCAAATCTAGTCTGGGCCCTGCTTCTCGGTGGGCAGAAGGTATGATTTCAGGGGCCGGGGCCACGGCTGTGGGTCTGGAGAGCAGCACTGAGGGCATGCAGGTGTGCCTGCATCTGCTGGCTCCTGGACATGGGGGGAGCCCACCTCGCCCACCGAGGCTGGTGGTGCTGTGGGAAGGAATGAGCACCCCCAACTTAAGGACTAGGTGACCCCACAGGGAGAGGCTTGTCCTAGGAAGCTCACAGATCAGACTCAGGTGGCAGGGGATCTCCCGAGGGAGAAAAGCCGGGTGGCTCAGAGGGGTGCCATGGGACCTTGGTGGGTGGGTGAGGAGCACAAGAGTGTCCAGGGAGGGGACTGAGCAAAGCCTCGGGCACACAGGGGTGCTTGCCTGGCAGCTTCCTGGTGGCTGAGGGGCACATGGAGGGTGAAGGGCAGAGGTGATCTGCTGGGGACAGTTTATGGCCCAGGGATGGTGCAGCTAAGCCACTGTCCTTCAGCTGCCCCTTTCACCCTTGATCAAGAAGACACCCAGCCTGCGTGCCTGCTGCCACAAGCCCCTGGAGGACATAGCCTCCCACCCCAGCCGGCACTTCCCAGGGGAGCCCTGTGACTTGCAGCTCTGGGTCCCACACTGTCCCCTCTGCCTTGTCTGGAGTGCCCCTTGCCCTGGCTCACTCTGGCCTCCCTCTCTCGGGTCTCAGCCTGGACAGGAATTGGTGCCCCTGCTGTCTTGCGGGGGGGGCCTCTGGTGCTCCTCCAGTAGCTGCAGCAGACCCCCGAGGGTCGGCCACTCCACGCCTGGGCGAGATCCCAGCTCAGCCCCTGCCCCCTGCCTTCCCTTGGGGCCACCATGGGTTAGCCTGGGAGGATGGCCTCCTTCTGCTCAGCCTCCTATTCTGTGCTTGGCATTGTGAGGACTGGAGAACAGGTGTGATTCATGCACAGAAGAGGCGTGCTGTGCTTGGCGTGGAAGGAGCCAGGGGTTCTTCTCTGGAGGCGCAGGGGCTGAGGGTGCAGTGAGGGGTGTGTTCAAGCCCGGGGGGACGCACGCAGGTGGCAGGTGGGTGCCAGGAAAGGGCTGAGGAACAGGGACGGCTGAGGAGGCGGGAGAGGTGGGCCGGAGGGCTGAGAACCCACTTCCTGAGCCCCCAGTTCGAGGCCCCCAGCGGGCTCCCCACCGCTCTCTGAAGGGCTCTTGGTCAGAGCACATTTGCACTTCAGTACGTGGGTGGCTTCTTCCTGCGTTTTCCCTCTTGTGTTAAATGTGAGGGTTTGGCACTCTCAAGGCTGGCTTTTATACAGAAAACATAATTCACAAATTGGTTTTCGTTTTTTGATAAAAGTAATCTTTGTTTTATCAAAGTGGAGAGTTTGAATAGCTAGTTCTTCCTTATATTTAAGTTCAGCTTATCAGTTCAGTAACTGGAAGCAATTCCTTTAAGGAGGCCTTTGATTCCTGGGAATATTTTAAATTCCTCAGTTCAGAACAGTGGGTTTTCTTGGTGAAAGCTTCAGTTATTTGAATAACAAAGCAAACTTGCCTATTGTATCCAACTATCTAGGAAATTAACCCTTTCAACCCCTTTATTTTTCCCTTCCTACTTTTTTTTTTTAACTTATAAGGTATTCTTTGTTTCAGGGGTACAGGTCTGTGATTCATCAGTCTTACACAATTCAGCAACCCTCAGTTTGTTTCCTGAGATTAAGAACTCCTCATATCAGTTGCTGGAGTGGTGCGGGGTGGGAGGGAGGGGGTGGCTGAGTGACAGACATTGGGGAGGGTATGTGCTATGGTGAGCGCTGTGAACTGTGTAAGACTGTTGAATGACAGATCTGTACCTCTGAAACAAATAATACATTATATGTTAAAAAAAAGAAGAAGAAGAAGAAGAAAAAGAAGATAGCAGGAGGGGAAGAATGAAGGGGGGAAATCGGAGGGGGAGACGAACCATGAGAGACGAGGGACTATGAAAAACAAACTGAGGGTTCTAGAGGGGAGGGGGTGGGGGGATGGATTAGCCTGGTGATGGGTATTAAAGAGGGCACGTTCTGCGTGGAGCACTGGGTGTTATATGCAAACAATGAATCATGGATCACTACATCAAAAACTAATGATGTAATGTATGGTGATTAACATAACATAATAATAATTAAAAAAATAAATAAAATTACTTAAAGAATAAAGGGAATCACAAGCAGGAAAAAAAGTATACAGTTGATTTCAAAAAAAAAAGAACTCATATCATTGAGATCATATGATACATGTCTTTCTCTGATTGACTTATTTCGCTTAGCATAATACCCTTTAGTTCCATCCACGTCGTTGCAAAGGGCGAGATTTCGTTCTTTTTGATGGCTGCATAATATTCCATTGTGTGTGTGTGTGTGTGTGTGTGTGTGTGTGTGTGTGTGTGTGTGTATACACCACATCTTCTTTATCCATTCATCTGTCGATGGACATCTTGGCTCTTTCCACAGTTTGGCTATTGTGGACATTGCTGCTATAAACATTGGGGTGCACGTACCCCTTCGGATCCCTATATTTGTATCTCTGGGGTAAATACCCAGTAGTGCAATTGCTGGGTCATACAGTAGCTCTATTTTCAACTTTTTGAGGAACCTCCATACTGTTTTTTTTTTCCTCCATACTGTTTTCCAGAGTGGTTGCACCAGCTTGCATTCCCACCAACAGTGTAAGAGGGTTCCCCTTTCTCC
>NW_027401732.1:2950-3912 GCF_003265705.2 Callorhinus ursinus
CTGTTGGCCATTTGGATGTCTTCTTTGGAAAAATGTCTGTTCATGTCTTCTGCCCATTTCTTGATTGGATTATTTGTTCTTTGGGTGTTGAGTTTGATAAGTTCTTTATAGATTTTGGATACTAGCCCTTTATCTGATATGTCATTTGCAAATATCTTCTCCCATTCTGTCGGTTGTCTTTTGGCTTTGTTGACTGTTTCTTTTGCTGTGCAAAAGCTTCTTGTCTTGATGAAGTCCCAATAGTTCATTTTTGCCCTTGCTTCCCTTGCCTTTGGCGATGTTTCTAGGAAGAAGTTGCTGCGGCTGAGGTCGAAGAGGTTGCTGCCTGTGTTCTTCTTTAGGATTTTGATGGACTGTCTCACATTTAGGTCTTTCAAACATTTTGAGTCTATTTTTGGAAAGGAAATGGTCCAGTTCCATTCTTCTGCATATGACTGTCCAATTTTCCCAACACCATTTGATGAAGAGACTGTCTTTTTCCCATTGGACATTCTTTCCTGCTTTGTCGAAGATTAGTTAACCATAGAGTTGAGGGTCCATTTCTGGACTCTCTATTCTGTTCCATTGATCTACATGTCTGTTTTTGTGCCAGGACCATACTGCCTTGATGATGACAGCTTTGTAGTAGAGCTTGAAGTCCAGAATTGTGATGCCGCCAGCTTTGCTTTTCTTTTTCAACATTCTTCTGGCTATTCAGGGTCTTTTCTAGTTCCATACAGTTTTAGGATTATTTGCTCCATTTCTTTGAAAAAATTTGATGGTATTTTGATAGGGATTGCATTAAATGTGTAGATTGCTCTAGGTAGCATTGACATCTTCACTATATTTGTTCTTCCAATGCATGAGCATGGAAAGTTTTTCCATTTCTTTGTGTCTTCCTCAATTTCTTTCAGGAGTATTTTATGGTTTTCTGAGTACAGATTCTTTGCCTCTTTGGTTAGATTTATTCCTAGGTATCTTAC
>NW_027401733.1:0-3912 GCF_003265705.2 Callorhinus ursinus
GGAAGTAAATGTCACGAACTGAGTAGCTAGGCCGATACTGTGAACGGAAGTATTGCCAACTCTTTTTATGTGACAAGGCACGATAGTATAGGGGAGCTTCTCAGGCCAATCAGCAGTCTTAATAATAGTGATGTCCGATCCAGTATCTAGTAAAACAGTAATATCTTTAGTATTCAATTTAACTTTCATCAAGGGCTGCATATGAGTTATCTGTGTAGTCCAAAAAACATTTTTTGTGTCTGTACTACCGAATCCCCCATGTCTAATAACAGTAGACTGACTGACAGAAAGGTAAGATAATAACAATAATTGGGCAATGCGTTCTCCTGCTTCAAAAGATATATCAACTACGGAAGACATAAGAATTTGGATTTCTCCCATATAATCAGCATCAATTATGCCTAAATGAACTGTTACTCCCTTTGATGTCAGGCTTGAGCGTCCAGTTAATAAAGCAAAGGTGCCAGTTGGCAAAGGTCCATAAATGCCAGTGGGCACTCTCTGTGGTTTGTCCCCTCCTTTTAAAGTAAATGATTTTATGGCTGGTATATCCACTGCGGCACTGTGTTGGGTGGCTGGGCTAAGGGAGAATATAGTTGGTTTCCCCTGTTCGTTTGTCCTGGGCCCGGGGTAGGGCCCGAAATGGAGTTTCCCTGGTGCTTCTCTGCAAAACTGGTATTTAGTTTAGTACGACATTCTCGAGCCCAATGCTTTCCCTTTTTACATCGTGGACAAATTCCAGGCCTAGGCCCTTTATCAAGTTTCTTCCCTTTACAATTCTTTCTCAAATGTCCTGGTTGCCCGTAGCCAAAACATTTCATCTTATCTAGTTGTTTGGACTGCAAGGAATGCCAAGTAGTGGCCATAGTTTCAGCAAATAGCTGCATCTTTCGACTTTCTGATGTTACATCCTTACAGGTCTTCATAAAAGTGTTAATGTCTCCTGTATCCTTAATAGGTAATATAACTCTCTTACAATCCTCATTAGCATTCTCATATGCTAGCAACCTCAACAATTGTTGTCTAGCTTCCTCTCCAATAACAGTTCTTTCTAAAGTTAATTTTAATCGTGATAAGAATTCAACATAAGGCTCATTAGTCTTTTGAATAACTTTAGTCCCTGATCCATAGTGCTCCCCTGTTGGCCGAATACGTTCCCAAGCCTCTAAACCTATCTCCCGCAATTGCTCATGAATTTCTTCAGGGGTATTAACCTGAGTAGCAATATCAGAATATTGACCTATCCCTGCCAACATTTGATAACTTATAACCTGTATACGAGGGTTAGGACTTAATGCATTCTGGCGAGCCCGATCCATACATAGTTCAGAAAACCACATCTGCCATTGCAGATACTCAGGCTCCTTCAGAAGGGCTCTACAAAGGACCCTCCAATCTTCAGGAGAGAAATTATTATAATGTCGAGCTAATCCATGAAGTAGCTCCTTCACATAATGTGACTGTGGTCCATATAGAGACACTGCCTTTTTCAAGCGACCGATATCCTCTATTCCGATACCTTCATAATATGGTGCTTGTGCTACTCCCTGGACCGGGGGAGGCCTGATAACAGGAAAAGCAAAGACAGAATTACCAGCCTCGCTCTCATCATCGCTATCTTCTAGCGCATCAAGCTCAGCCAAGGCAGCAGAAAGGAAAGGATTCTTAAGAGAAAGACCTGGTGCGGGTGGCAGAGGTGGAGCGGAGAGTTTTTTAGGGGGCTTCTTAGATCCCTCTGCTATAGTTAGAACCCGCTGGAGAATCTTTTGTAAGTGCTCCGTCCCGGAATCCGATTTTACTTTTGGTTTTGTTTCAATGTGCCCACACTCACTCGGTTCCTGAGACGGTGCAAGCTCAAAAGTATCTCTTCAAACACATCTCAATATCAGTAGAAGCAACAGTAATGCCATAGACAGCAAGTGAATGCTTCAGCATTCGAACATAAGGAGTAGAAGTTTCTTGTCCCATAACCCTGTTATTTTAAGTTACTCACCCTTCCTGAACGTCCTTCAGGGTCCCTTTTCGGGCGCCAATTGTCAACGTCTAGTGCATTGGGGTCCCTGGGTAAGGGCTGCGAAATCACCGGGACACAGGGGATGCAGAGCAAAGGCAGCACTTGCAACTGCATGCTGTCGTTTATTTTCCACATAGCTATATACTTGTATCAATCAGGTAAGCATAACAATATGTACTTTCACACATAATGGGATTAAACTAACATCCTTGAAGAAAGATACATTAAAGAATTCTCTCAGCCACCCTTCCTCTGGAGACAGCATGTTCTTGTCCTAAGGAGGGACGCCTCTAATCTAGGCAAGAGCCACTTCTTGCAGATCCAGGCATTCAGAACTTGCAACATGAGATAAGGGGAAGGGAACATTTTCTCCTCCTTGCTCAGGTTTGCCTGGCTTTCCTAACTCTCACTGCCGTCCTTGAATGACCCTGGCTCGCAAGGGGCCTGCAAGCCTATGCCATCTCATTTCCCCCTTTTTTCTTTTGTTTTAATAAAATTGCCTTCCAGAGGGTGGCCTTAGAATTCTGGGACGGTTTTATATAGCAGAAATGTAGCAGCGTAAAGCATAAGATAACAACTAGCAACACAATGCCCATTCCTCCAGCAGTATGCCCTAAACTCTGAATGATACCTTTTGGGTCTAATCCCTCAAGTTGTTTAAGGAACAAGTCTGCCAAAGTGGCAGCATCTTCGGTCTCAAATGGTCTACCAAAGATCTCCTGAATATTTGTGTGCAGATTATTGATCATGTCAACCGCCGATGAATTACCTTCTAAGTATCTTTGGATAACGCTCCAATCATGCTGTGACTTATTATATTTTAAATTGGTAACACAAAAAGTCATAGAATTCCAATCGCAACGAAGCCAAATTTGCCTCTCTAGTGTCAATACCTTCTTCCCTAACCAGCCCACTGTCTGCCTAAGGACGTCTATTTGTGTTTGCAAGCGAGTATCAATCATAGTTTGTGAAAGCCAAAGATCCCGAGAGTCACGGTGCCAATTTTCCACAAAATGTTAGGTTTGCAGAGAGGTATGTAATGCTATACCTGATACTGCGGCCAGCGTGGTAACTGTGATTAAGCTTAAAATAACTGCCACAATAATGCCGACAAAACGTTTTGTACGTTTCAGCATCTTTTTGAAAAACTCCAAAACTAAGGCGTCCACGGGATTTTGGGCCCACGGCCGTTCTAGATTCACCGGAAGCCAAATGTGAGAACGTTGTTGCAAAATCCTAAGAGAATATCCCGGTTCAAATTCTATAGAATTATTAATACAAGAGTACAGTCGACATCTGGTACAGTTAATTCCATTATAGAAACTGAAGTTCCCAACCAGAAATAGATATGGCAGAGGTACACAAGCAGTTACATTCATTTCTTTAAAAATAGTGAAGTTATAAGTTGACGCAGAGTTCGCTGTGCCAGAAAAAGTTCCATTGTAAATTCTAACAGTCTTAAGCGCGGCTGCAATTTTCCATAAGTGTGTTTGAATATGATCAGGAAATTTCTGATGTGCTACACGAGGATCTGCAATGCTGCCATCTCCCCAGGCCATCAATTGATGATTTACCATTGGCTCACTCCAGTTGTTCTGCGGTGGTATCCTATAAGTTAAAGATAAATCACAATGTGTTTTATTCCATTCTGAGCAATTCCGAAGAAATTGACCATATGGCCCCCACATAAGCAAATTCTTGTAATATTTTGCAAACTTTCCAACACATTCCTGCCATACAAACGGCTTATAGGCCAGTCTTATGTATGTGAAGTCAGGACAGACAGGAAATGAGGGGAACTTATCAAATGTAACATTTCCCCATGTCATGTTAAGAGACCATGCCTCAAATCTTTGTAAATGAGTTCGGGATCCATTAGACATATCGCCGGGTAGGAT
>NW_027401734.1:0-4016 GCF_003265705.2 Callorhinus ursinus
AAATTATTAGGCAAACGATGTAAACAACAACAAGAAAGTCATGCCCATTGGTCCAAATGTGGGGCTCTGGTGCATAAAAGCCCCACAGCAAGAGGACACAACAGAATCTGAGAAACTCACCTCTGAACAGAAGCTCCCCCTCCACCGGTGACACCATGACCGACTCGTGCTGCTGCTCCCCTTGCTGCCAGCCTACGTGCTGCAGGACCACCTGCTGCAGGACCACCTGCTGCCAGCCCAGCTGCTGCGGGTGCGGCGGCGGCTGTGGACAAGGCGGCAGCGGGTCCAGCTGCTGCGGGTCCAGCTGCTGCCAGCCTTGCTGCTGCCCCCCAACTTGCTGTCAGACCACCTGCTGCCGGACCACCTGCTGCCGGCCCAGCTGCTGCGGGTGCGGGGGCGGCTGTGGACAAGGCGGCAGCGGGTCCAGCTGCTGCGGGTCCAGCTGCTGCCAGCCTTGCTGCTGCCGCCCCACTTGCTGTCAGACCACCTGCTGCAGGACCACCTGCTGCCGGCCCAGCTGCTGTGTCTCCAGCTGCTGTCAACCCAGCTGCTGTGGGTCCAGTGGCTGTGGGCCAACTTGCTGTGGGTCCAGCTGCTGTCAGCCAGCCTGCTGTACCCCCGTGTACTGCAGGAGAACCTGCTACTTCCCCACCTGCTGCTGCTTGCCTGGATGCCTAGCCCAGGGCTGTGGATCCAGCTGCTGCTAGCCTGGTTGCCAGCCAAACTGCTGCCATGCCCCCTGCCGGAGGACCACCTGCTGCCACCCCTGCTGCATGTCCGGCCGCTGCCAGCCTTCCTACTGCTGACTGCCTCACCAAGAACCACCATCTGCACACAGCACTGATGTGCCATTTGGGAAACAAGGACACTGCCAAATGCTACTGAAAGCCAGCATGCAGTCGCCAACATTTCTGTTACTCATCTGCCTGTTCAAAAGCTTGTGAATCAGCTTGAGGAAGTGGGGACCACTTTTCCTGATTCTCTTCTTCCTTAGGTCCCGTGAGACCCTGCCAGCTGCATGCCTCCAGATACTACGGAGTCAAGAGGGGTCAAGATCTCTGCTTTGACTCCGGAGTCAAGATCTTCATCCTACCTACCTTTGAGAAATAAATCCTCTTGCTTGATACATATTTTTGCAACGATTAATGTCTGCACAACTATGTTTTCTTTCTCGCTGCGCTCACAGAAATGCTGATTTCTTCCTGTCACGATCCTTTTGAATGTCTCCCCAGACACCGGGAATCTCACATGAATTTCCTGGTAAACCCTGTGCTCATCTGCATCCCGTATGGTGTCCGTGTCCTTGTACGGCATCCGCGATGCAACGATTTAGGTACAGGTCACATACCACATACAGTATCCTTTTGGGGCCTCCTAGACTCCGCACAGATTCATATCTCCATTTGCGGATGAGGAAATCTTGGGACTTCTTGTCACAGAGCTGACAGGGACACACTTGGATGCCGGGCTGCAACTCCTGCCCTTGCTGAAGGGCACTCCCGTTCCCATCTGCAGGCCCGTAGGCACCGCCCTGGGCCTGAGCACCAGCAAGAAGTTCCTGTGAGTGTCTTTGAGGACCACGGAAGTCCTATTGTCCTGTGGGGGCCGGCGATATCGGGGACCAGGTGGTAGATACCCGGGTCCTACCACTCAGTGACCCCCAGCCCCATGGGAGGGCAGCGGGCCCTGCCCTTCAGAGCTCTTAGGAACACAGGGACCTTTGCGTTTCCTCGGGGGCCGTCCAGCCCCTCATGCACTCCTCTGCATCACAGAGAGGTGAGCCTGCCGTGGCCTCACGACTGAGGGCCGCAGCTGCTCACGCATGGCCCGTTGGGTCATGGAAGCCCCCTTCTGGTTGGGCCTCGTGGTCCTCAGGACCCACTGGCAGGGTACGGAGGTATCAAGCAGTTTTCTGCCAAACACCTCAGGCTCCCCACCTGCGAGGCGATTTGGCGTCGTGATCAACGTGTTACCAAGAAAAGGAAGGAAGGACGACCTTAGGGCCGACAGCCCGTGCACTGGGCGTGTAGGATGACTTGGGAGTCATCCATGGCCTCTGAACCATCTCCGGGAACCAAACAACCTCCAGCGTTTGGGGAAGGAAGTGTGAAGCGTTCCAGGGAAGTCAATGTGCCGCTCTGGGAGCGGAGCTAAGGCGGCAATGGGCGGAGGGCACGGGGAGGCCAAGTGAGGAAGAAGAAAGAGGAAAGAGCGTGGGCATTCGCAGGACTCACGGTAGCCAGAGGCTGGCGCTTCTGGTCCTCAACTAATGCATGATGCTGCCTCGGCGCTCAGGGATGTGAGTCCGGATTCAGGCTCTGAGAGGAAGAGCAAACGTAGGGCCTGAGTCTCCGCCCGGGAGCGGTGGAGGGACCTCTGATGAGCGAGGAAGGCTCCTGCCCCGGGACACACGTCAACGTTGAAGACCAGCTCCCCGGGAGGCTCTGGACAGCCTGCCAAGACCAAACACGCCTCCTGCCGGTCCTCAGGACCTGGGGCTTTGCCTGATGAGGAGGCACCCCAGACACGACCTGGGTTGCTTCCGACTTGCTCAGGATTGGCCCAATGCTTCACGTACATTTTCTTGAGTTCGTGAGGTAATTTTCAACACGGCCATCAAGGTTCCCATTGCAGGGATGAGGAAATCAAGACTGAGATGCGTAAAGTCATGTCGGAGTTTGGTATCTCCCAGCAGCTACTCCGAAGAACAGCATCCAGGCATGTTGTTTCTCCGGCGAGGGCCGATCCCACTGGCTGGAGCGTGCGAAAGTGACACAGGGAAGAGGCACAAGGAGTCCAGCGTGCCAGCTTGCAAGTGAAGCTTAAGCCTGAGAGATATATCAGAAATGATGTAACACACTCATTGGGCTTCTCCTAATTCAGCAACAAGGGATCTGCAGTCTTTATAAACCAACTCTCCAGAAGCATCGGTTGAGCGTTCCTGTCAGCGGGTCACGCACCAGGCAGCGTGACATTCTGCTGTGGCATGAAAACAGCCGTTAGGCATAGAGATGCCGATGTGGTGGGTAGAAACACAGGAAGGTCTGAGATAAATGGCTGGCCTTTTTCAGGCATCATCTACGGCCTACGGTCTTCTCCACTCAGACCCAACATCTTCTTCTTAATGATGGTGGACGGGCACCACTGGTACAAGAGGAAGGCAAGGCAGAGGAGGAAGAAGAAGGGAGAGAGGAGGAGACGGGACGCGGGGAGAGAGGAAGGTAGACGGAGGGAGGGAAGGAGGGAGGAAGAGAAAAGAGTAACTGTGCAGTCAGTGCATTAAGTAACTCACTCTGCTGGTTAACAAGGTGAGGACTAGAGTCACCAACTCCTCCTGGATTTCCCAAACTGCCCCAGTTATATCACGGAAAGTCCCCCATCCTCTCAAAGCCCTCATCTCTGGGTGAATCAGGACGGCTGGTCACTCAGGAAGTTCGGTGCCTGACGCTTGCCTGGTCTTGGTGTGCCGCTGCTGTTTCTGTCCACCTGCTTGATTCTGCCTCGACCTATGGAAGAGATGAAGTCACATATCTTCCACCCAAGTGTCTTTGATTGAACTGGGACATTGAGGTGGGGTAGGGTGCTCCAAGAGACCGATGCTGTGGCAGTCTGGAATCAGGCTTTGTGGGGAAACCGACCTGGGCTCAGGCATGATTCCAATTCATCACTATGAACGTATCAACAACAATCACGCCCCTCATCTCGGGGATATTCCTAATCTACATGCAACCTAAGGACCGACGCTGGGGAAGGACCACTAAACTGACTCGCCAACCACTTCCCAGGCCAGGGGGAGGGAGTTACGTCACGTGATGAAATTATTGAAACGAGAATGATGCTTCTGATGTGACCACCTTGTTTGCATCAGAAAACGTCTCCATGAGTTACTCTCAATTAAGAAACACGTTAGGCACTTATTTTCGCAAGATTCATTACATTCAGAAAAAAACTTCCTCTTCTTCAATTCCCAAATTATTAGGCAAACGATGTAAACAACAACAAGAAAGTCATGCCCA
>NW_027401735.1:0-3911 GCF_003265705.2 Callorhinus ursinus
CTTTCTGTGGAGAAATAAAAGAACTAAAATCTAACCAAGTCGAAATCAAAAAGGCTATTCATGAGGTGCAATCAAAAATGGGGGCACTAACTCCTAGGATAAATGAGGCAGAAGAGAGAATCAGCGATATAGAAGATGGAAAATAAAGAGGCTGAGAAAAAGAGAGAAACAACTACAGGATCACGAGGGCAGAATTCGAGAGAGAAGCGATACGATAAGACGAAACAACATTAGAATAATTGGGATCCGAGAAGAAGAAGAAAGAGAGAGAGGGGCAGAAGGTATATTGGAGCAAATAATAGCAGAGAACTTCCCTAATGTGGGAAAGGAAACAGGCATCAAAATCCAGGAGGCACAGAGAACCCCCTCTCAAAATCAATAAAAATAGGTCAACACCCTGACATCTAATAGTAAAACTTACGAGTCTCAGAGACAAAGAGAAAATCCTGAAAGCAGCTTGGGAGAAGAGATATGTAACCTATAATGGTAGAAACATTAGATTGGCAACAGACCCATCCACAGAGACGTGGCAGGCCAGAAAGGGATGGCATGATATCTTCAGAGCACTAAACGAGAAATATATGCAGCCAAGAATACTATATCCAGCTAGGTTGTCACTGAAAATAGGAAAGATAAAAATCTTCCAGGACAAACAAAAACTAAAGGAATTTGCAAACACGAAATCAGCCCTATAAGAAATACTGAAAGGGGTCCTCTAAGCAAAGAGAGAGCCTAAAAGCAGCATAGATCAGAAAGGAACACAGACAATATAGAGTAACGGTCACCTTACCGGCAATACAATGGCACTAAAATCATATCTTTCAATAGTTACCCTGAAGGTAAATGGGCTCAATGCCCCAATCAAAAGACACAGGCTATCAGATTGGATTAAAAAACAAGACCCATCAATATGCTGTCTGCAAGAGACTCATTTTAGACCCAAAGACACCCCCAGATTGAAAGTGAAGGGGTGGAAAACCATTTACCATGCTAATGGACACCAAAAGAAAGCTGGGGTGGCAATCCTTATATCAGACAAATTAGATTTTAAAACAAAGACTGTAATAAGAGATGAAGAAGGACACTATATCCTACTTAAAGGGTCTATCCAACAAGAAGATCTAACAATTGTAAAAATCTATGCCCCGAACATGGGAGCAGCCAATTATATAAGGCAATTAATAACAAAAGCAAAGAAACACATTGACAACAATACAATAATACTGGGGGACTTTAACACCCCCCTGACTGAAATGGACAGATCATCTAAGCAAAAGATCAACAAGGAAATAAAGACCTTAAATGACACACTGGACCAAATGGACTTCACAGACATATTCAGAACATTCCATCCCAAAGCAATGGAATACACATTCTTCTCTAGTGCCCATGGAACATTCTCCAGAACTGACCACATCCTAGGTCACAAATCAGGTCTCAACCGGTACCAAAAGATTGGGATCATTCCCGGCATATTTTCAGAACACAATGTTTTGAAACTAGAACTCAATCACAAGAGGAAAGTCGGAAAGAACTCAAATACATGGAGGCTAAAGAGCATCCTACTAAAGAATGAATGGGTCAACCAGGAAATTAAAGAAGAATTAAAAAAATTCATGGAAACCAATGAAAATGAAAACACAACTGTTCAAAATCTTTGGGATACAGCAAAGGCAGTCCTGAGAGGAAAGTATATAGCACTACAAGCCTTTCTCAAGAAACAAGAAAGGTCTCAAATACACAACCTAACCCTACACCTAAAGGAGCTGGAGAAAGAACAGCAAATAAAGCCTAAACCCAGCAGGAGAAGAGAAATCATAAAGATCAGAGCAGAAATCAATGAACTAGAAACCAAAAGAACAGTAGAACAGATCCACGAAAATAGGAGCTGGTTCTTTGAAAGAATTAACAAGGACTGATAAACCCCTGGCCAGACTTATCAAAAAGAAAAGAGAAATGACCCAAATCAACAAAATCATGAATGAAAGAGGAGAGATCACAACCAACACCAAAGAAATACAAACAGTTATAAGAACATATTATGAGCAACTCTATGCCAGCAAATTAGATAACCTGGAAGAAATGGGTGCATTCCTAGAGATGTATCAACTACCAAAATTGAACCAGGAAGAAATAGAAAACCTGAACAGACCTATAACCACTAAGGAAATTGAAGCAGTCATCAGAAATCTCCCAACAAAAGCCCAGGGCCAGAGGGCTTCCCAGGGGAAATCTATCAGACATTTAAAGAAGAATTAATACCTATTCTCCTGAAACTGTTCCAAAAAATAGAAATGGAAGGAAAACTTCCAAACTCATTTTATGAGGCCACCATTACCTTGATCCCCAACCCAGACAAAGACCCCATCAAAAAGGAGAATTACAGACCAATATCCTTGATGAACATGAATGCAAAAATTCTCACCAAAATACTACCTAATAGGATCCAACAGTACATCAAAAGGATTATTCACCATGACCAAGTGGGATTTATCCCTGGGCTGCAAGGTTGGTTCAACATCCGCAAATCAATCAACGTGATACAATACATTAACAAAAGAAAGAACAAGAATCATATGATCCTCTCAGTAGATGCAGAGAAAGCATTTGACAAAGTATAGCATCCTTTCTTGATCAAAACTCTTCAGAGTACAGGGATAGAGGGTACCTACCTCAATATCATAAAAGCCATCTATGAAAAACCTACAGCAAATAACATTCTCAACGGGAAAAAACTGAGAGCTTTCCCCCTAAGGTCAGGAACGCGGCAGGGATGTCCCTATCACCACTGCTATTCAACATAGTATTAGAAGTCCTAGCCACAGCAATCAGACAACAAAAAGAAATGAAAGGCGTCCAAATCGGCAAGGAGGAAGTCAAACTCTCACTCTTTGCAGATGATATGATACTGTATGTGGAAAATCCAAAAGACTCCACCCCCAAACTGCTAGAGCTCATACAGGAATTCAGTAAAGTGGCAGGATATAAAATCAATGCACAGAAATCAGTGGCATTCCTATACCCCAACAACAAGACAGAAGAGAGAGAAATTAGGGAGTCGATCCCATTTACAATTGCACCCAAAACCATAAGATACCTAGGAATAAATCTAACCAAAGAGGCAAAGGATGTGTACTCAGAAAACTATAAAATACTCATGAAAGAAATAGAGGAAGACACAAAGAAATGGAAAAACATTCCATGCTCATGGATTGGAAGAACAAACATTGTGAAGATGTCAATGCTACCTAGAGCAATCTACACATTCAATGCAATCCCCATCAAAATACCATCCACTTTTTTCAAAGAAATGGAACAAATAATCCTAAAATTTGTATGGAACCAGAAAAGACCCCGAATAGCCAGAGGAATGTTGAAAAAGAAAAGCAAAGCTGGTGGCATCACAATTCCGGACTTCCAGCTTTTATTACAAAGCTGTCATCATCAAGACAGCATGGTACTGGCACAAAAACAGACACATAGATCAATGGAACAGAATAGAGAGCCCACAAATGGACCCTCAACTCTATGGTCAACTCATCTTTGACAAAGCAGGAAAGAATGTCCAATGGCAAAAAGACGGTCTCTTCAACAAATGGTGTTGGGAAAATTGGACAGCCACGTGCAGAAGAATGAAACTGGACCATTTCCTTACACCACACACAAAAAGAGACTACAAATGGTTGAAAGACCTAAACGTGAGACAGGAGTCCATCAAAATCCTAAAGGAGAACACAGGTAGCAACCTCTTCGACCTCAGCTGCAGCAACTTCTTCCTAGAAACATCGCCAAAGGCAAGGGAAGCAAGGGCAAAAATGAACTACTGGGATTTCATCAAGATAAAAAGCTTTTGCACACCAAAAGAAACAGTCCACAAAACCAAAAGACAACTGACAGAATGGGAGAAAATA
>NW_027401736.1:0-3910 GCF_003265705.2 Callorhinus ursinus
CCCCCCCCTTTTTTTTCTTTCTTTCTCTTTTTTTTAATACTCTTATTTCTTTTTTCAAACAACTTCTTATCAATTCCTTTTATAAACTTTTTTATAATTTTCATCTTCACAGTCATATTCCATCCCTTCATTGTATCAACGCTTATTTTGTACATATATAAGTTTTTCTTTCTTTAAAATTTTGGGAGGCACTTTCTTCTAACAGACCAAAATACACCCCAAATCTGGTGTGTGGCACTGATCTAGGCACCAGCCTGATCATATTTGATCATATTCTGTTTTTTTTGTTTTGTTCTGTTTTTGTTTGTTTTTATCTTTTTCTTTTTCTTTTTTCCCCCCCTTTTCTTTTTTCTTTCCTTCCCTTTCTTTTACCCTGGTTTCAGGTCTTTTCTGATTTGTTTAGAGTATATTTTCTGGGGACGTTGTTACCCTGTTAGCATTTTATTCTCTCATTCATCTATTCTCCTCTGGACAAAATGACAAGATGGAAAAAGTCACCTCAACAAAAAGAACAAGAGGTAGTACCGTCTGCCAGGGACCTACTCAATACGGACATTAGTACGATGTCGGACCTAGAGTTCAGAATCATGATTTTAAAGACTAGCTGGGCTTGAAAAAAGCATGGAAGTTATTAGAGAAACCCTTTCTGGAGAAATAAAAGAACTAAAATCTAACCAAGTCAAAATCAAAAAGGCTATTAATGAGGTGCAATAAAAAATAGGGGCACTAACTGCTAGGATAAATGAAGCAGAAGAGAGAATCAGCAATATAGAAGACCAAATGATGGAAAATAAAGAAGCTGAGAAAAAGAAAGATAAACAAGTACTGAATCATGGGGGCAGAATTCGAGAGAGAAGCGATACCATAAGATGAAACAACATTAGAATAATTGGGATCCCAGAAGAAGAAGAAAGAGAGAGAGGGGCAGAAGGTATATTGGAGCAAATTATAACAGAGAACTTCCCTAATGTGGGGAAGGAAACAGGCGTCAAAATCCAGGAGGCACAGAGAACCCCTCTCAAAATCAATAAAAGTAGGTCAACACCCCAACATCTAATAGTAAAACTTATTATCTCAGAGACAAAGAGAAAATCCTGAAAGCAGCTTGGGAGAAGAGATATGTAACCTATAATGGCAGAAACATTAGATTGGCAACAGACCTATCCACAGAGACCTGGCAGGCCAGAAAGGACTGGCATGATATCTTCAGAGCACTAAATGAGAAAACTATGCAGCCAAGAATACTATATCCAGCTAGGCTGTCATTGAAAATAGAAGGAGAGATAAAAAGCTTCCAAGACAAACAAAAACTAAAGGAATTTGCAAACACGAAACCAGCCCTCCAAGAAATATTGAAAGGGGTCCTCTAAGCAAAGAGAGAGCCTAAAAGCAGCATAGACCAGAAAGGAACACAGACAATATACAGTAACAGTCACCTTACAGGCAATACAGTGGCACTAAATTCTTATCTTTCAATAGTTACCCTGAATGTAAATGAGCTAAATGCCCCAATCAAAAGACACAGGCTATCAGACTGGATTAAAAAACAAGACCCATCAATATGCTGTCTGCAAGAGACTCATTTTAGACCCAAAGACACCCCCAGATTGAAAATGAGGGGGTGGAAAACCATTTACCATGCTAATGAACACCAAAAGAAAGCTGGGGTGGCAATCCTTATATCAGACAAATTAGATTTTAAACCAAAGACTGTAATAAGAGATGAGGAAGGACTCTATATCCTACTTAAAGGGTCTATCCAACAAGAAGATCTAACAGTTGTAAATATCTATGCCCCTAACATGGGAGCAGCCAGTTATATAAGGCAATTCATAACAAAAGCAAAGAAACACATTGACAACAATACAATAATAGTGGGGGACTTTAACACCCCCCTGACTGAAATGGACAGATCATCTAAGCAAAAGATCAACAAGGAAATAAAGACTTTAAATGACACACTGGACCAAATGCACTTCACAGACATATTCAGAACATTCCATCCCAAGGCAATGGAATACACATTCTTCTCTAGTGCCCATGGAACACTCTCCAGAATAGATCACATCCTAGGTCACAAATCAGGTCTCAACCACTACCAAAAGACTGGAATTATTCCCTGCATATTTTCAGACCACAATGCTTTGAAACTAGAACTCAATCACAAGAGGAAAGGGGGAAAGAACTCAAATACATGGAGGCTAAAGAGCATCCTACTAAAGAATGAATGGGTCAACCAGGAAATTAAAGAAGAATTAAAAAAATTCATGGAAACCAATGAAAATGAAAACACAACTGTTCAAAATCTTTGGGATGCAGCAAAAGCAGTCCTAAGAGGAAAGTATATAGCAATACAAGCCTTTCTCAAGAAACAAGAAAGGTCTCAAATACACAACCTAACCCTACACCTAAAGGAGCTAGAGAAAAAACAGCAAATAAAGCCTAAACCCAGCAGGAGAAGAGAAATCATAAAGATCAGAGCAGAAATCAATGAAATAGAAACCAAAAGAACAGTAGAACAGATCAATGAAACTAGGAGCTGGTTCTTTGAAAGAATTAGCAAGATTGATAAACCCCTGGCCAGACTTATCAAAAAGAAAAGAGAAAGGACCCAAATCAACAAAATCATGAATGAAAGAGGAGAGAGCACAACCAACACCAAAGAAATACAAACAATTGTAAGAACATGTTTTGAGCAACTAAACGTCAGCAAATTAGATAACCTGGAAGAAATGGATGCATTCCTAGAGATGTATCAACTACCAAAACTGAACCAGGAAGAAATAGAAAACCTGAACAGACCTATAACCGCTAAGGATATTGAAGCAGTCATCAAAAATCTCCCAACAAACAAAAGCCCAGGGCCAGATGGCTTCCCAGGGGAATTCTACCAAACACTTAAAGAAGAATTAATACCTATTCTCCCGAAACTGTTCCAAAAAATAGAAATGGAAGGAAAACTTCCAAACTTGTTTTATGAGGCCACCATTACCTTGATCCCCAAACCAGACAAAGACCCCATCAAAAAGGAGAATTACAGACCAATATCCTTGATGAACATGGATGCAAAAATTCTCACCAAAATACTAGCAATAGGATCAAACAGTACATTAAAAGGATTATTCACCACAACCAAGTGGGATTTATCCCTGGGCTGCAAACTTGGTTCAACATCCACAAATCAATCAACACGATACAATACATTAACAAAAGAAAGAACAAGAATCATATGATCCTCTCAATAGATGCAGAAAAAGCATTTGACAAAGTACAGCATCCTTTCTTGATCAAAACTCTTCAGAGTATAGGGATAAAGGATACATATCTCAAATTCATAAAAGCCATCTATGAAAAACCTACAGCGAATATCATTCTCAATGGTGAAAAAATGAGAGCTTTCCCCCTAAAGTCAGGAACACGGCAGGGATGTCCACTATCACCACCGCTATTCAACATAGTATTAGAAGTCCTAGCCACAGCAATCAGACAACAAAAAGAAATCAAAGGCATCCAAATCGGCAAAGAGGAAGTCCAACCCTCACTGTTTGCAGATGATATGATACTTATGTGGAAAACCCAAAAGAGTCCACCCCAAAACTGCTAGAACTCATACAGGAATTCAGTCAAGTAGCAGGATATAAAAATCAATGCACAGAAATCAGTGGCATTCCTATACACCAACAACAAGACAGAAGAGAGACAAATCAAGGAGTCGATCCCATTTACAATTGCACCCAAAACCATAAGATACCTAGGAATAAATCAAACCAAAGAGGCAAAGGATCTGTACTCAGAAAACTATAAAATACTCATGAAAGAAATTGAGGAAGACACAAAGAAATGGAAAAACGTTCCATGCTCATGGATTGGAAGAACCAACATTGTGAAGATGTCAATGCTACCTAGAGCA
>NW_027401737.1:0-3909 GCF_003265705.2 Callorhinus ursinus
TGACCCAAATCAACAAAATCGTGAATGAAAGAGGAGAGATCACAACCTACACCAAAGACATACAAACAATCATAAGAACATATTATGAGCAACTCTATGCCAGCAAATTTGATAACCTGGAAGAAATGGGTGCATTCCTAGAGATGTATCAACTACCAAAATTGAACCAGGAAGAAATAGCAAACCTGAACAGACCTATAACCACTAAGGAAATTGAAGAAGTCATCAAAAATCTCCCGAGAAACAAAAGCCCAGGGCCAGATGGCTTCCCAGGGGAATTCTATCAGACATTTAAAGAAGAATTAACACCTATTCTCCTGAAACTGTTCCAAAAAATAGAAATGGAAGGAAAACTTCCGAACTCATTTTATGAGGCCAGCATTACCTTGATCCCCAAACCAGACAAAGACCCCATCAAAAAGGAGAATTACAGACCAATATCCTTGATGAACATGGACGCAAAAATTCTCACCAAAATACTAGCCAATAGGATCCAACCGTACATTAAAAGCATTATTCACCATGACCAAATGGGATTGATCCCCGGGCTGCAAGTTTGGTTCAACGTCCGCAAATCAATCAACGTGATACAATACGTTAACAAAAGAAAGAACAAGAATCATAGGATCCTCTCAATAGATGCAGAAAAAGCATTTGACAAAGTACAGCATCCATTCTTGATCAAAACTCTTCGGAGTATAGGGATAGATGGTACAAACCTCAATATCATAAAAGCCATCTATGAAAAACCTACAGAGAATATCATTCTCATTGGGGAAAGGCTGAGAGCTTTTCCCATAAGGTCAGGAACGCGGCAGGGATGTACACTCTCATCACTGCTATTTATCATAGTATTAGAAGTCCTAGCCACAGCAATGAGACAACAAAAAGAAATCAAAGGCATCCAAATCGGCAAAGAGGAAGTCAAACTCTCACTCTTTGCAGATGATAGGATACTGTATGTGGAAAACCCAAAAGACTCCACCCCAAAACTGCTAGAACTCATACAGGAATTCAGTCAAGTGGCAGGATATAAAATCAATGCACAGAGATCAGTGGCATTCCTATACACCAACAACAAGACAGAAGAGAAACAAATCAAGGAGTCGATCCCATTTACAATTGCACCCAAAACCATTAGATACCTAGGAATAAATTTAACCAAAGAGGCAAAGGATCTGTACTCAGAAAACTATAAAATACTCAGGAAAGAAATTGAAGAAGACACAAAGAAATGGAAAAACGTTCCATGCTCATGGATTGGGACAACCAACATTGTGAAGATGTCAATGCTACCTAGAGCAATCTACACATTCAATGCAATCCCCATCAAAATAGCATCCACTGTTTTCAAAGAAATGGAACAAATAATCCTAAAATTTGTATGGAACCAGAAGAGACCCCGAATACCCAGAGGAATATTAAAAAAGAAAAGCAAAGCTGGCGGCATCACAATTCCGGACTTCCAGCTCTATTACAAAGCTGTCATCATCAAGACAGTATGGTACTGGCACAAAAACAGACACATAGATCAATGGAACAGAATCGAGAGCCCAGAAATGGACCCTCAACTTTATGGTCAACTGATCTTTGACAAAGCAGGAAGGAATGTCCAATGGAAAAAAGACAATCTCTTCAACAAATGGTGTTGGGAAAATTGGACAGCCACATGCAGAAGAATGAAACTGGACCATTTCCTTACACCACACACAAAAATAGACTCCAAATGGTTGAAAGACCTAAACGTCAGACAGGAGTCCATCCAAATCCTAAAGGAGAACACAGGTAGCAACTTCTTCGACCTCAGCTGCAGCAACTTCTTCCTAGAAACATCGCCAAAGGCACGGGAAGCCAGGGCAAAAATGAACTATTGGGATTTCATCAAGATCAAAAGCTTTTGCACAGCCAAAAAACAGTCCACAAAACCAAAAGACAACTGACAGAATGGGAGTAAATATTTGCAAATGACATATCAGATAAAGGGCTAGTATCCAAAATCTATAAAGAACTTACCAAACTCAACACCCAAAGAACAAATAATCCAATCAAGAAATGGGCAGAAGATATGAACAGACATTTTTAGAAAGAAGACATCCAAATGGCCAACAGGCACATGAAAAAGTGCTCAACATCGCTCGGCATCAGGGAAATCCAAATCGAAACCTCAATGACATACCACCTCACACCCGTCAGAATGGCTAAAATTAACAAGTCAGGGAAGGACAGATGTTGGCAGGGATGTGGAGAAAGGGGAACCCTCCTACACTGTTGGTGGGAATGCAAGCTGGTGCAACCACTCTGGAAAACAGTATGGAGGTTCCTCAAACAGTTGAAATTAGAGCTACCT
This sequence comes from Callorhinus ursinus, assembly GCF_003265705.2. Classification (NCBI taxonomy): domain Eukaryota; kingdom Metazoa; phylum Chordata; class Mammalia; order Carnivora; family Otariidae; genus Callorhinus; species Callorhinus ursinus. The sequence continues at coordinate 2,348 of NW_027401737.1, forward strand.
TTCGATCCAGCAATTGCACTACTGGGTATTTACCCCAAAGATACAAATGTAGGGACCCGAAGGCGTATGTGCACCCCAATGTTTATAGCAGCAATGTCCACAATAGCCAAACTGTGGAAAGAGCCAAGATGTCCATCGACAGATGAATGGATAAAGAAGGTGTAGTATATATACACAATGGAATATTATGCAGCCATCAAAAGGAATGAGATCTTGCCATTTGCAACGACGTGGATGGAACTGGAGGGTCTTATGCTTAGTGAAATAAGTCAATCAGAGAAAGATATGTATCATATGACCTCACTGATATGAGGAATTCTTTTTTTAAAATTTTTTATTGTTATGTTAATCACCATATATTACATCATTTGTTTTGGTGTAGTGTTCCATGATTCATTGTTCATAACACCCAGTGCTCCATGCAGAATGTGCCGTCTTTAATACCCATCACCAGGCTAACCGATCCCCCTACCCTCCTACCCTCTAGAACCCTCACTTTGTTTTTCAGAGTCCATCGTCTCTCATGGTTCGTCTCCCCCTCTGACTTACTCCCCTTCATTCTTCCTCTCCTGCTATCTTCTTCTTTTCCTTTTTCTTAAAATATGTTGCGTTATTTGTTTCAGAAGTACAGAACTGTGATTCAACAGTCTTGCACAATTCACAGCACTCACCATAGCACATACTCTCCCCAATGTCTATCACCCAGCCACCCCATCCCTCCCACCCCCAACCACTCCAGTAACACTCAGTTTGTTCCTGAGATTAAGATTTCCTCATATCAGCTTTCCCCATTGAGAATGATACTAGCTGTAGTTTTTTCGTAGATGGCTTTTATTATAGTGAGGTGTGTACCCTCTATCCCTATACTCTGAAGAGTTTTGATCAAGAAAGGATGCTGTGCTTTGTGAAATGCTTTTTCTGCATCTATTGAGAAGATCATATGATTCTTGTTCTTTCTTTTGTTAATGTATTATATCACGTTGATTGATTTGCAGATGTTGAACCAGCCTTGCAGCCCAGGGATAAATCCCACTTGGTCGTGGTGAATAATTCTTTTAATTTACTGTTGGATCCTATTGGCTAGTATTTTCGTGAGAATTTTTGCATCCATGTTCATCAAGGATATTTGTCTGTAATTCTCCTTTTTGATGGGGTCTTTGTCTGGTATTGGGATCAAGGTAATCCTGCCCTCATAAAATGAATTTGGAAGTTTTCCTTCCGTTTCTATTTTTTGGAACAGTTTCAGGAGAATAGGTATTAATTCTTCTTTAAATATCTGATAGAATTCCCCTGGGAAGCCATCTGACCCTGGGCTTTTGTTTCTTGGGAGATTTTTATGACTGCTTCAATTTCCTTAGTGGTTATTGGTCTGTTCAGGTTTTCTATTTCTTCCTGGTTCAATTTTGGTAGTTGATACATCTCTAGGAATGCACCCATTTCTTCCAGGTTCTCTAATTTGCTGGCATAGAGTTGCTCATAATATGTTCTTATGATTGTTTGTATGTCTTTGGTGTTGGTTGTGATCTCTCCTCTTTCATTCACGATTTTGTTGATTTGGGTCA
>NW_027401738.1:0-3908 GCF_003265705.2 Callorhinus ursinus
CAGTGATTCTGGATCCTCTTCCACCTGGGGACCCTGAGGCTGCAACATGGAGGGCCCTGTCCTTGGTCTCCAAACTGGTGACCCTGTTCTCTGCCCCGTTCTGCGTACCCAGGTCCTCAGCCCCCCAATCCCCGAGTCTGTCCTCTGCTGAGAATTACCTCGAGGGGTTAGAAAACATTTTCCCAAGACTGGGATGACAGGGGGTCGGGATGGATATGCAAGGCCAACAGGCACTTCTACAAGCCTGTCGGACCCTTGGGACCCTGCAGCTCTGCAGCCCAAGTGACAGCAGAGTAAGCTGAGGCCTTTTTTGCTATAGCTCTCCGGACATGGGGGTGGGTATCAATTCCTACTCCCAAGTGCCCAGGCTGGTGGTAGACAACGGAACCCAGACCCTGTCTACTCCCCGTGCCCTGACAACGCCCTGGGTTCCTTTGGGAACCCTGACCATCAACGCGGACTGTCCCCCCGTCCCTATGGGGCCAGGTTCCGGGTCCTGCAGCCCCACAGTGAAGAGAGGTGAGGCCAGGCAGGAGCGGGGAGAGGGCAGCATGGACTCTCCCTGGGGGCCATGGATCCCTGGTCAGTGCAGACCGTGTTCTGTGCTGGCCCCTCGGGCACCGAGATTCCAACTCCTGGTCTGGCTGCGGGAGGGAGACCAGAGTTTGGCTTCTGCTAGCTCAGATCTGTCACTCTGTCCTGTAGCTACAGCCTATCCATGCAGCTGAACTCCCCGGCCTAGTCGGCCGGCTAACCTTCACGTTCAAGAACAGGCCATGATGAAGGTCATGGGCCAGGGCGTGGCTGCTCAGGCAGGTGAGGGCTCACTTTCAACTGAGGGAGATTCTGGCTGGTCAAGCAGGGGCTCTGGAGGGCTGCCTTTCCAGCTTCTCTGCTGACCAGCTCTGGGACCGGGAGCCATTTTACCTCCCCTCGCTGGGCGTCGCTCTCCTCCTCTGTGCAAAGGGGTGATGTTGAATGATCCCTCCCATGGCGGGAACATGTGGAGTGCTGGTGATTGACGTAAGCCTGGCACCAAGCCTGGATGGCAGAGTGCAGAGGGGGATGGTGAGCGGTGTGGGCAGTGAGCACCCCTTCCCCCAAAAGCAATTTAGCTGTTCCATGCAGCCGCTGCGCCACTGGCTTGGAGCCCAGGAGCAGTGGGCGACCACACTCCTGGCACCAGGCCCCGGCGTGTGGCTCTTCCTCAGCACTGGGACACGGTGGGGACCGCGGGACATGGGGCCAGCTCCTCTCTCTGAGGGAAGGAGACGAAAGAAGGCTTTGCTTAGGGACCCCCAAGGCCACATAAGAGGGGAGGAGGCTTGCCCCAAACAGTACATTGAAATTCTGCTTCCGTTAGAACCGGAGCGTTGGGCTTTGGTTATTTCACTTGCTGGGCTGACGAGATACACTTGTTCTCCAAGACTCCTCTTCAGATGAAGAGCCCTTGCAGGTCCCGGGCATCCTGGAGCTGGGGAGGAGAGAGGGGCCAGTCCCCTCCCTGCTCCTGCAGGAGACCTGTCCTCCCAAACCAGGATGGTTTCGGGTCGTGGTCCTGGGCTAGGGTTGGAGACAGCCTGTCACTGCTCCTGACTTAGGGGCGGAGTGGGCTTTTTTAGGCATAGCAACACCCACCGAAGGCAGGGGCTTCGGAAAGAACACACTCCTGGACCCGGTCCTGCCCCAGGACGGTGGCTGCCTTCCCCAGCTCCAGAGGAAGAGGGATATCCTCTGCTTCTTTGGGCTTTGGTCCTCTGACCCACGAGCAAGCCCTGAAAAGGGTCTAGCCCTCCTCTGGAAGTGCACCAGCCCTGAGGGGGCCAGTCACTGTCCACACACGGAGACGGACAACGTGCTAAGGAAGTGCAGGAGGTGATCCTGTTCAAATGGCCTACGGGTCGGTGGGGCTTGCTGCTTTTGTGCCCTCCAGTGGGCAGCCTTTCCCTGGATGGAAATCCTCCTTGAGTCGCCTCTCTGTCCTTTGAGCTCCGTTCCTGCTGCTTTCAGGACCAAGGGAATCCAACTGAGCATTGTGCCCCATGTCCTCAGGGCGATGGAGCTAATGGTCCATTATGATTATCTGGGTGGGTCCTTCAGGTTCCTGCTCCCCTAGGCACAGGTGCGGTAGCGAGAAGCCCCGGAGCCATCCCCCAATTTCAGCATTGTGCCCCATGGTCCCCAGGGATGGTGCTAATGAACCCTTGGGATTGTCTGCGAGGGCCCTCCAGGTTCCCGCTCCCGCCAGGCAGAGGTGTGGTGGCAAGAAGCCCCAGAGCAGTCCTCCTACTTCAGCATTGTGCCCCATGTCCTCAGGGATGGTGCTAATGGTCCATCAGAATCATCTGGGAGGGTCCTCCAGGTTCCCGCTTCCCCCAGCACAGGTGTGGTTTCACGAAGCCCCAGAGTCCTCCCCCAAATTCAGCATTGTGCCCCCAGAGGTGCTGGTGCTGGTCATGGGCTGTCAAGATGGTACAGGAGGATCCTCCAGGTGGGGCCTGGAGGCTGGAGTAAACCAGATCGCACTCAAGTTGTATGAGGAACCGATGAGTTGAGGTGTTCATCTCGAAGAGTAATTTTGTTTTGCTAAAAAGGTCAAAGTCATTGGTCTCCTTTAGAATGAAGATAATGACTACTTAAAAACAAGTGTGTGTTTCCGCTTCTCCCGGAAATAGAAGCAGGTGTGCAGGACTTAGGTCAGAGGACCTACTTATCCCCACCTGACAGCACTTAACTGCTCTGGATCTAGGAGACTCAAGGTTTTGAACATCAGCCTGTGAGCCAGTGATGCAGCATTTCACAGGTTGTCAGGGTTCAGGGAAAGCAGCAGGTCCATTTGGCCCCGTGTCATCTTCCGGTCAGGACTGGCGGACAAATTTCTCATGAACCCCAAACTTCCGGGGATTTCCTTTTTTCTCTAGAAGACCCAGGGTTAGGGTTAGGGTTAGGGTACGGGTTAGGTCATGGGTTAGGGTACGGGAGAGGGTTAGGTTAAGGAATAGTGTTAGGGTACGGGTTAGGGTAGGGGTTCGTGATAGGGTACGGGTTAGGGCACGGTTTACGGTACAGGTTAGGGTTAAGTTTTAGGGTACCATTTATGGTACGGGTTAGGGTTAGTGTACGCTTTAGTGTTAGGGTTCGCTTTAGGGGTAGGGTCAGGGGTTAGGGTTAGGGTAGGTGTTAGATAGGTTACGGGTTAATTTTAGGGTACAGGTTAATATTAGCGTTAGGGACCTCTATACATATTCCGTGCCTGCTATCACAGGAGGCTGGTGCAGACCTGGCAATGCAAGGATGAGCCAGGGGCTGCGATTGGCAGGGAACACAGCTCAGAGGGCTTGAATCAGCTCTGGGGTCCACGCAAAGCCACCCCCTTCCTGCCTGCGTCCCAGCCCCCGTGGGAAGGTAGTAATGAACTGATTCTGACCTTGTCCTCTCCCAACACAGACTTCCAGGGGCTCCCATTACGGTTAGGCTCAGGTCCATGGGCCCCGTCTGTGCCCATGTCCTGGGCAGTGCCCACAGTGGTTCCTGGCAGCCCTGAGTCCTGGTCACACATCCCTGTGGAATCCCCTTCCCTCCAGGGTGGATGGCCAATGTGACGGCGCTCTCAGGAATAGAATGGCCCAAAATGCCGGGATGTCATTTCTAAGCTGATAGAGTCTGGGACTTCTACTGGTTTCCTCTGTCCTGTGTTCATTCTCCGTCTCCTTCTCTGTCTCTGTGTCTGTGTCTCTCACAGGAGCACATCTGTGGGTTCCATAGACGAGGTGAGAAACCTCAGAAGCCTCCCTTGTCCAGGGTTCCCTCTCTGGTTCTGGGGCTCCATCCCTTCCTAAGGCCTCCTTAAACTGACCGGAGCAGTGATTCTGGATCCTCTTCCACCTGGGGACCCTGAGGCTGCAACA
>NW_027401739.1:0-3908 GCF_003265705.2 Callorhinus ursinus
CTTCTACACCTTGATGTCTCCTCCCTTGACCTCTTCCCCCTCAGTGATCTTGTCATGCAATGTGTCTCAGCCATTCACTTCCATAAGCATACTTCTGCCATGAGACTGATACCCCAGAGTATGCTATAGCAAAAGATCACCAAACTCTCAGTGGCTTAACATAAAAAAGGGTATTTCTCACCCTTGTAAAATATGCTGTAAATCCTCAAAGTTCTCCCAAATAACCTCCCTGTGGTTGAGTATTCCAGGGTGCTTTAACCTTGTCAAGGTTTAACCGTGCTTTGTAGCCAACTTCCGCCCATCCCTGAGCCAGACCCACTACCTAGTATGAGTTACAGAAGACCCCTGGGTATTCATTACATTGTACTTGTTAATATTATTCATGGTCACTTCAATATGTCCATAACTTCAGCTTCAGTAAAGAGTGTAAAGAATGGAGAAAAGTGGTTATTGTTTTGTTTGTTTCTTTGTTTGTTTTTAAGATTTTATTTATTTATTTGACAGAGACAGACAATGCAAGAGAGGGAACACAAGCAGGGGGAGAGGGAGAGGGAGAAGCAGGCTTCCCACTGAGCAGGGACCCCGACGCGGGGCTCGATCCCAGGACCCTGGGATCATGACCTGAGCCGAAGGCAGACGCTTGACAACTGAGCCACCCAGGTGCCTCCTCCACTCATTCAAGTCTCATTTCTTCCTTGTTCAAGAACTTTTGTCTATATACCCTCTCTTAACTCTACATCTCCCGCCAACTACTGTCCTGTGTGTTTTTGCTGTTGTATTATTATTGTTCCTTTTAAATCCAACTTCTCCAGGGGTCATCTATACTTACTCCACTCCTCTTTCTCCCTTGTGCACATTGCAATTAGGCTTTAATCCCAACATCCTCCAAAACTCTTTTTGATCTTCATGCTGCAAAATAAGGCATTTATATCTCCATTCTTATTTAAAGAGTCTCTCTGTAGGATTTGAGAGTTAACCCTTTAATCTTCCCTGAAACACTTGCTTCATAGGGCGTGCACAATACCCCAGTCCTCTCTAGCAGCTCTTCCTTCTTCTACTTTGCCGATTCCTTCCTGTCTCCCCAACTTCCACGTGATGAAGTGCCCTGGGTGCTTCTGACCCTTCTTTCTCTTCTACCTACACTCTCTTTTGGCAAGCTTATGTATCCCCACGGGTTTAAATACTATCTATAGACAGATGCCTCCAAGTGACACTTCCAACCTGACCTCCTCCGCAAACTCCAGGTATATAAAACAGATTATCACTGAGACCTCTTGGATAATTCCAAATACTGGACATTTAGCTCTACCCCAGGTATGTTCATCCCACACTGTTCTTTAACTCAGTACATGAGAACACCAACTTATGAACTGATCAGGTCAAAATAACCTGGAGTTTATTTATGCCCCACATCCAACCTATGAAAATACCCAGTTTTCTCTATTACAAACTATATTAACAATCTTATAATTTCTTAACACTTCAACCCTATTTTCCTGGCCCAAGCCTCTTTTACCAAGATCATGGGAGGAGGAGGAGAGAGAGGAAGAAGGGAAAACGGAGGAAGAGAAAGAGAGGGGGCAGGAGAAGGAGGAGAAGTTGCAATGGCTTTTCATCTCCAACTTCGGTCAGAATAAATCTTTACAAATTCAGTCTATGTTGATAGGAAATTGCTTTCTCTGGCTGCCTTGAATTTTTAGTCCATTAGCTAAGATAGCCCTAAGACAACTCCTAGATCATAAATTCTGGGATTCTGCAATCTTGCAAACCTTGGAAGAGCCCTGCATCATGTGCAGACATTTGAGATGTACGAAATGTCAGCGAGAGCATTGCCTCCATGTTGATGAATGCAGACGTGGGGGTCTGACTCCATCTGATGGTCGGCAGACCCTCTCTCTGAAGAACCATATCTAAATGGCTGTTGATTTGCATTCCTCACTAGATCCATTTGCAAGCCTTGAGCATTAAGGTCAGGAGAAGACCCATCAAAGTGCACTGTTCATATGGATTCTCATCCCATGGCGAGACTAGGGAATCTCCATTATATGACAGAAGAAATGACCTTAGCAGCCACAGCCTGATGTTGTCCTAGCTGCAGGAACTTTACCTTCCTCCCCTGTGACAGGGGACTCAACAGAAAATGGCTCTATTCTCTCTGTCAGCTTTTTCATATCATCTTATTTATTAATTTGATGTTCTAAGAGGTATTGGGAAAAATCAAGGTCCTGATGAAGTTAATTCTGTGAAATTAGACAGGGTCACAGCAGACCTTCAGTTCACCAGAGGACATTAATATGATGATGCGCATGGAGCAATCTGGGTAAAGCAAATCCTGCCAGCTCTCCTCTCAAATACACGCCCACCTGACCACTTCTGACCCTGTGACTCAAGCCACAGACACCCAGCCCATTGTATCCTTCACCCTGAATGCTGTCTCCTGATAGTCACTCTCGCTCTCCTGTACATGACACACATAATAATCTTTAATATGTGACTCACATGATTTCACTCTCCTGCTCAACGTCATCCCATGGTTTCCTGACACATGCAGATAAAATTCAACCTTCTCCCTGTGGACTGTACAGCTCATAAGATCTGGGCCTTGCCTTCCCTTCAGGCATTCTTCCTTCCCCCTCTTTCATATTGTATCTGCTATAAACATCATGGACTTCCCCATGGATGCAGACTCAACAATATCCACTCTTGGGTCGGTGGCCCCGGGTATTTCCTCTTACCAGAAGACTATTCTTCCAGTCATTTACCTGGCATTCTGTCTCACTTTATTCAGGTCTATATTCAAACATCACCTTATCGGTTGTGTTTTCCCAGACCAATTATCTAATTTAAAACCTCTTTCATTCTCTTTACCTGGCTTCTCCTTAAAAAAAAAAAATGAAAAAACAAAACAAAACAAAATACCCCTATAATTGACATAATAACATATATTGGTGTTTATTTATTTGCTTAAGGCACTTTCACTCAAATAACAGCTCCTTAAGAAAAGAGAGGGACTTTTATGTTTCATTCAGCATGACCAGTGCCCAGAGCCGTGTCTGGCACACACTGAACGACAAGACAATATATAATAAAAGGGAAAAAAAACCCCTCTGAATCCTTTGCTAGCATCTTTGTTTCATTTTAAAAAGCAGAACAGGGAGGGGCAGAGCAAGATGGCAGAGGAGTAGACCTGGATTTCGTCTGGCCTCAGGAATTCAGCTGAATAGGGATCAAACCATTCTGAACACCTACGAACTCAACAGGAGATCGAAGAGGAGAGTAGCAACAACTCTCTGAACAGAGAAGCGACCACTTACTGGAAGGTAGGGCGTGCGGAGAAGTGAATCCGAGGCGATATTCGGGAGGATAGACGGCGGGGGAGGGGCTCCATCGGCCGCTTCTGGCAAGTGCTAGAGCCGCGGAGCACAAAATCGGACCTTTTAGAAGTTGGCTCCGCGGAGGGATGTCGCTGCAGTGGCTAAGCAGGGGTGGAACCCTCCCGGGACAGTGGGGTCTTAGGACCCTGGGGGTCACAGAAAGACAGCGGGTGCCTGGGTGCGGCAGAGCTCCCAGGTATCGGAGCGGGGAAGCCGGCTATAGAGACGGAGACGACACGCGGGCTCTCAGCTCGGGGTTGCCATAAACTGTGATCCGCGGCCCAGTCGGGCCACTGCTCCTGCAGCAGGGACCCAACAGGCGGCAGATCCGGGGAGGCTCCCCTTCCTTCCCGGGGAGGAGCGGTGCAGGAACGCACCACAGGGATCTGCTGGGTTTGGAGACTCCACACGGTTTCGGGTGCCAGAGATACAAATGCTCGGTCACAGGCTGGGTGAGCACAGAGTGCGGCCGGAGACCGGGGACACTGGAGTGACTGCTTTCCTCTGGGGGCGCACTGAGGAGCAGGGCCCCGA
>NW_027401740.1:0-3907 GCF_003265705.2 Callorhinus ursinus
AGATCTCGCCCTGCACTGGGCTCTGCACTCAGAGGGGAGTGTCCTTGAAATTCTCCCTCTCCCTCTGCCCCTCACCCTGCTCAAGCCCTCTCTCTCTCTCTAAAATAAATAAATAATTTTTAAATGTGCCAACCTTCTGAACTAGATCCCCCTATTTTATTTCTAGGAATTTATATACATGCATACATACCATGACTCCCCCCAAGATATTTGTGCAGTATTGTTTTCATGTGAAAAGTTTAAAACAACATAGGTGATCATCAGGAAGAAACTAGTTAACTAAATGTTACATACCTTTAACAAAATTACATGATATGCATGTGCTCATAGGGAAGCATGATCACTATATATCATTAAGTAGAAGCACAGATTGCATGGCAGAGCAATGTATATATTGTATTCTATTTGTATGATATAACATAGCATATTTTCCATAAACTTGTAGAGACATTATTGGTTTTTTCGGGAGAAATGTAAATAAGGTTAAGAAAGTTCCATATTTAATTGTCACTTTATACTCTTATCGATTTTATTTTATTATTTATTTATATATTTATTTTTACTCATCGATTTTAAAGCTGAATATGTTACTCAAAATAAATTAAAAATTTGAAAATAATTAAATACAATTAACTTTGATTCTCTAGGCCTTAGGTCTAGTCATGAAACAAACTTGATATAATAAAAACATATTTTATCATTAATATACTAACTTGATTGCATGTTTTATAGTGCATAGATTCTATCTCTGACAGAACCATTACATCCCACAACTTCAAAACTTTCCAGCTCCCTAGGTTTTGCAATATTACAATCTCAAAAGTAAAATTATTACCTGATAATTTTTTCACAATATTCCAAAGAAAGTAATGAGTTAAAAATAGATTTGTTTTTTAAAGAAATATATTAAATAATTAAAATGATTCTTGAAAATACTTGTTTTAGTTTCAGAACCATGTCTTAGTCAAAACAAAACAAAACAACCACACAGAGTCTCTCCTAGATTAACTCATATTCTTTGTGATTTAAATTTCAAATTGTTGGGACACATGGGTGACTCAGTCCATTAAATGTGTGCCTTCAGCTCAAGTCATGGCCCCAGGGTCCTGGGATCCAGCCCCAGAATCTGGCTCCCTGCTCAGCAGGGAGTTTGCTTCTCCCTCTCCCTCTGCCCCCGACTTGTGCTTGAGCGCTCTCTTTCTCTCTCTGTCTCTCAAATAAATAACATCTTCAAAAAATATAAAAATTAAAAAATAAAATAAATTTCAGGTTGTTTGGCATTTACTACTGGCTATATTGTACTAGACTCACTTTCCCACTAATGGTTTGTTTGTATGTTTATTTTTTCTTCTTACAAAATAGGGTAGTTCAGAGGAAAAGATTAGAAGTTTTATTTTCTCCTATGTGTGGTAATTTTTCCCAAAAGCATAAAATTATTGACTATAAATCACTTAGAAAAATATTTAACAATTCTGGCCTCTTGTGTTTTCACTACATTTTCCCACAATGTATAAGTAGAAAAGACATAATTTGACTTTTACTTCATGGCATAATTGGTTTACTCAATCAATGTCTTCCATATTCTAAAGGAGTGATAAAGGAAAACCAGAGGCAACCAGTAGGAATGTTGAGGATCAGACTACGATTTTCTCTTGAGTAGCTTGTTCTTGCTTAAAGAGAATTTGATGAACTATTGCATTTGCCATTTATCTCCCTCTGGATAACTGGAGGAAAATTTCTCAAGGATTCAGAATAAAGACACTAATATTTAATGTTTAAAGTCAGAAAAAGAGCAAGGAAGATTTCCACTTAAGAGAAGAGCATGACCCACAGGATATCAGTAAAATGTTGCATGGAGTTGCTGGGGTTTATGATCTCACTTTGATTCTACACTATGAAATTTAACTTCACCCAATGCTGTTTGAATCTATTAAAGTTTCAAGTGCATTTCATAGTAGGTCACGGAACAAAACTATCTTTCACTTTTCTCTCTTAGAGGATAAAGACAATAAAGAATCAAAGTGAATCAGTTAAAGCTCAGCCCCATGTCTTCTTTCATGTTCAGATGCTAGGGAGTCATTAGAGTAGCATTGGGGAATAACCAGATCCCCAGGGACTGACAACTTCCTTCTCCCATGTGTAGCCAACTTGTTAAGTGACTGAAATGTCCCTCTAGGGAAGACTTGAGGGAAGAATCTTTAATAGTATTTTGCTGTATTGCAGGGTCCTTTCTTCAAGCTGCTCTACTTCTCAAGTAAGAGGATCTGGGTCTGTGAACTAGTCATGAATCCCCAATTGTGTTGATTCAAATTATCTTTCTGCCCTTAGACCCATATATTTTTCTGCTAATATATTCCAACTAACATCTTAGTAGGTCACCAAATATTTTATTTTTAAGAATCTTGTGATAAATTAGCCATCACCACAGATCCCTGTAGGTCAAAACTCATGTGGCTTAATTGTAGTAATGAGTTCCACCTTGTTAGGATGGCACCTAATTTTCCAGGACATCATTATTTTATCATTATTTTCAATATCAGGCGGCCCAATTCCACTGTTGCATTCCCCACCATCATCACTGGTCCTCGGGAGTTAGATACCCCAGAACATTTTAAGAATACTAATGCCCTCTTTACCAAATCATTTCTTAATGCCTTCATGAAGAAAATGTTCCCCAGGCTTTCCACATGGTATGTGTAGAGGGTGGCTGAGCATATTGCATTAGAGAAACTCCAAAATTCCCATCTTCCTGAGCCCACTGATTCCTTTCTCCACAGGGTCCCAGGGACTTTCCAGCTTTTCAAACTTATTTACCAAAGACTGTCATTGAGTTCATACTTCAGGTAGCCAATTTGGAAGATAGCCAGTTCATCATAACCTGTGCTCTGGATGATAGCACCAATGCCATTAAATTCAGATCATTCAAGTGTTATATTTCATATTCTGTAACATCCACTCCCATATGTGCTTTCAAACTTCTGCTGATGCAAACCTTGAGGAGCTCCATTCCTTTCAGAGTAAAATACAACATTCTTGTGGAGCAATACTTGAATGTGTGTAATGACCCTGTTTTGTCATTATAATTTTCTCTGATGATTAGCAAGTACATTTCCTTTTCTATTTGCATTTATTTTTTATTTTCAACTTTTAATTGAAGTTTATTTGACACATAATGATACTTTAGTTTCAGGTGTACAACATATTCAACAACTCTCTATGTTATGCTATACTCACCACAAGTGTAGCTACCCTCTGTCACCATACAACACCATTATGATACACCTGACTATATCCCTTATGCTGTACCTTTTATTCCCTTAACTTATTCATTCCATACCTGGAAGCCTATACCTCCCACTCCCCTTCACTCATTTTGCCCATCCCTACCCCTCTCCTCTGGCAACAGTTTGTTCCCTGTATTTGTGGGTCTGTTCCTGCTTTTATTTGTTTTGCTTTTTAGATTCCACATGTAAGTGAAATCTTATGGTATTTCTCTTTCTCTGTCTGACTTATTTCACTTAGCAAAAACCCTGAAGTTAAGTACGTTTTTATGTATTGGCCATTTGGATATGTGAAGTGACTGTTCTTTTAGATTTTCTATCTTTTTATTATTGATTTGTAGGAATTCTTTGGATAGTTTTTTCTTTGAGATAGACAGACACACACACACTCACTCACACTCACACACACATTGTGTGCATTGCTTCTCTTCATGGACCTTTTGGTAAAGAGATGCTCTTAAATGTACTATTTTTCAATTTAAACAAATTCTATGAAGGTTAAAACTTTGTCTTATTTCATAGATCTTTTTCCACTCGAAATTCATGATGAGGGGCACCTGGGTGGCTCAGTCCATTGGCATCTGGCTCTTGATTTCACTTCAGGTTATGATTTCAGGGTCATGAGA